>NC_048223.1:45291930-45370114 GCF_002007445.2 Ailuropoda melanoleuca
AAAAAAAAAAAGATTTTTAGCCTCCTATTATTAACTTATATTCTAAAAAATACCAAGTAAAAAAATATGCCTTGTAAAAATACTGTGATATGAAGATGACATAGACATTTTATAGTTTATCAAAGACATTGTGAAATGGTGCTTCTTTGAGTCTACATAGAAAAACCCTTTTTGGAACTATTGGTGTATGTCAAGATCACAATCATTCAGATTTTTGCAGCATCAGCATAAAAGAGTTAGGAAAATAGGTAGTTTTTTGAATGGACAAATGTATAAAGTATAATGATCCCCTAAATTCATTCTTTAATACTTATTGAGCAGTTACTATGTGTAGAGTTTATTCTAGGTTTTTGATATTGGGAAAATGTGTATTTAATAATGCAGTACTGGGGGAAATATGCACTTAATACTCTCAAAATTAGGGGAAAGTAGTAGAGTTTTGGGTTTATCTTGAAAGCCACCATAAATTTTATTAGACCCTTTCTGGGTTCCTTTTGATTTTGCTACTCCTGTTTATAAACTCATTGTCAAATGATTGATTAAAATACTGCCTGCTTCTATTCTGACTGTTGTTGCCCTTTGTACCATGTCGGAAGATATATGAACTTACTTCCCCTTTTCAGTGTTTTATATCTCAGTTGTCAATTTCCAATGATTTCATTCTTCTTGCTCTGATTTATGACTTCCATTTTCCTCCTTTTGTTAACTTTGTTTCAGATTATCTATTCTATTTTATCTGTTTTGTTCTTTTTTTGATGACTATTTCTTTGAAACATCCCTGAGATGAAGGCAATAAAATTTGATTTGATAGAAGAGATTGGTTAGAAGTCTATTTTTTTTTGAGAAATAGCCATTTCTAGAAAGTGTTGTTTATAAAACCAACTTTTGTTCTTTAATGGGATGTTTTTCAGCTTTTGCTTTAAGTATATTTTATCTGCTCATTGTTTCTGGAACCCAGAAAAAAACTTGACTGTCTCATGCTCAGGTAGAAAAAAATGTGTTTGATTCTCTTTAATCTGTTGAGAAAAGGAATTTAAGATTTCTCAAAGATTAGAGAATATTGACATTTGATAACCCATGACATTATATGAAATAATGAATCTCTCCTATGGAGTGAAAGTAGTCAAGTTGAACAAAGATGATCCTTTGTCATTTTCATGTGAAGTAACCCAAGAGTATCTACTAAATGAGTATCTCTTCCCAGTATTGTGAGTTTTAAAGGAATAGGCATAATTACATTTATATTATTTTGGAACACATTTTAAAAGGCACTAAGAAAGGAAAGATTCATGGCAAGATACACTACTT
Source organism: Ailuropoda melanoleuca (assembly GCF_002007445.2). Lineage (NCBI taxonomy): Eukaryota > Metazoa > Chordata > Mammalia > Carnivora > Ursidae > Ailuropoda > Ailuropoda melanoleuca. The sequence goes on from NC_048223.1 coordinate 45,293,239, forward strand.
TTCTGATGAATATCCCAAGAGTAATAATTATTGCTAAGGTGTCAAAAATGTATTAAGATTTATTTGATGACTTGTTTAGAACGGATGGCTACTTTTTACACCCATTGTAAATTAACACTTTTACTTCACATATATCAACTGGAGTTCTTATAATTGTGTTTGTAAGTGCAGAAAGAAAATACATTAAATGGTTTTTAATGTCATATAGAAATGCATATAAAAACTTAGCCATATTCCTGTATTTAAAGAGTATTTCTCCTTAAGAATATGTATCCTTAGGTATATATATTTAAGGGACCACCATGGTCAAAAGGTTGAACACTATCAGCATATATGTATCATTTACCTTCTATTTGAGTTTTTGTAAGATGAATAAGGTCAGTGTTCCACATTTATGTTCACATGTATGTTCACTACCATTGCTCTTCCAGTGACTACTAAAAATAGAATTGTGATACAAGTATTAATAGTCAAGGCATATTCATGATAATGGTTCCTTAACTGTATCTGGGGGGAAGACTGGGAGTCAAACTTTTTTTTTTTTTGTGAGAGAGCATGAGAGCAGTGGTGGGGAGGGGCAGCAGAAGAGAGATAATATTTAGCAGGCTTCACACCCAGCACAGAGCCCAACACAGGGCTGGATCTCAGGACCCTAAAATCATGACTTGAGCTGAAATCAAGAGTCTGATGCTTAACCCAGCAGCCTCCCAGGCACCCCACACATTGTTTTTCTTAAATTCCTTCTTTCCACAGACCCTGTCATGAGTTATAACTTTCATTTGGATAACTGATACTTCCATCAGACATCCTTCCTTTGGTTTTTCTGGTGACTCTCTAACTGATCCTTACAACTCTTGGGTTACTTTACTTGAAAATGACAAAGGATCATCTTTGATCAACTTGACTATTTTTGCTCCATAAGAGAGATGATTCATTATTGCATATAATATGTCATGGGTTATCAAAGTTTATAAATATTTGGAACTTTTCCCTCAAATATGCATAAAATTACTTTTATTTATTGAATAACAGCACACAATTGAGTAATAGTACATTTTTTACATTACATATGATTTAGCTTCAGAATAATTTCTATTTCTTTATGATTACCTGAAGGTGGGTGGCCAATCTCTATAGAATGTTATAGAATTGGTTGGCATGGTATGGTATAGACAGGAAGTCCAGTAGACAGAAACCATAGGATGGAAAGGTCAAGTTTTTCTGGAGTCTCAGTGTTTCCTAGGAGAATTGATATGTGAATTAAATTCTTTTCTTGGATAAGTATAGTAATTTAAAAATGTGATTTTGGGTTCCGTGGTGGCTCAGTCAGTTAAGCATCCTACTCTTGATTTTTGGCTCAGGTCATGATCGCAAGGTCGTGAGATTGGGCTCCACACTGGGCGTGGAGCCTGCATAAGATTCTCCCCCCTTCTCTCCCTCTGCCCCTCCCCACTGCTGCTCTTGCACTCTTGATCTCTCTCTCAAAAAAAAAAGTATAAGCAGTATACTTTTCACAGTATAAGCAAATATGGGACAAGACACATACCAGAATTTGGTTTAAAATATTTTATTTTATTTTGGTTTAATATATTTTATATTGGAGAATACTAATAAATATTTTAATAAATATTTTATATTGGAGAATACTAATACTAATAAATTAGAACAAATAGATAAAGACTCAAAGTTTACATAGAAATAATTCTCAAAAGATTCTTACCATTTGTAATGGAATTAGTTTTTAACAGCTATCACTCTGGCTTTGGTCTTTATTCATTTCTATATTTATTAAAAAATGAGAATAAGAAAAAGAGACAGTCATAAATTTCTGTGCTTTGAAGATGTCTCTCTCAAGTCTGGTTGCCACATCTGGGCAGTTGCCCTGGGAAATTTTTGTTTCTTTTTTTTTTTTTTAAAGATTTTATTTATTTATTCGACAGAGATAGAGACAGCCAGCGAGAGAGGAAACACAAGCAGGGGGAGTGGGAGAGGAAGAAGCAGGCTTATAGCAGAAGAAGCCTGATGTGGGGCTCGATCCCATAACGCCGGGATCACGCCCTGAGCCGAAGGCAGACGCTCAACCGCTGTGCCACCCGGGCGCCCCTCTTGTTTCTTTTCATAGCTTTTCCTCTTGCTCCATCTGGGAGATTATGTCTGGTTTTGAAGCTGATGCCTGGCTTGTGGGGAAGGTACTCAGGACTTTGGGGGGAACTGGTCCAGAGAGACCATGGACTTGTGGTTCTTCAGCTTATGTCTCCATCCAGAGATGTCCCATTCTCCTGGGTGACGTTCATAGTGATGTCTTTAAACTTCACATCTTCTTCTAAACAGGACATTGGTGGCCTGTGGCTTGTTCGTCTTGCTTCTCTGTGTCTCCTCCAAATATCAGCAGGTCTTGAGGACTCTAGACTTGCTGCTTTGAGAGCTGCTTTGATCGGTGTCTTCATGCTGACCGTGTCCATGCCTGGCAATTCCAGCCAATGCCCAAGCACTTTCCCATCCTGTTGTCTTATCTGGTTTCATTCTCTCAAAATAATCTTTGGAGGTAATGAGACCAAGTATTATTATTCCCATTTTACAGCTGAAACTGAGACTTAGAAGTGAAACTGTCGTCTCTAAGGCTAGTGCATGTTGGAGTCTGCTGAATTTAGCTGTCTAATCTTAGTGACTTGGATACAAGAAATTTCCTTTTCTTGTATATCAATGTGGACTTTTGCCATGAAGGAAACTATCTTAGAAGCTAAAACTGGTACAGAGAGAGAGAGAGAAGAACTTTCTTTATATTCTGGGCCGTGGAGTTAGGCAGAGCATTTTCATCGGTGACTCAGACCTGGTGGAGAGGAGGCAGGGTGTGGGTAATGCCCCCAAACCTCTGTATTTCTGCTCTTGGAGCGAAGGAAATGAGTGGTATTGATACAATTTTCAGCCTTGAGGGAGGGATTCTGATTTCTGACAGTCTAGCAAATACTGAGATGACTAAGAACTAACCAGCAACCAGAGTCCTCTCCCTGGAGTGAGATCAGGGCTAGTTCTGAGCTCCACATTTTTTTTCTAGAAAATGGTTTTGTTTCATTTATATATATTCCATTTTCCATAGTGCTGTACCAGTTTACATTCCCACCAACAGAGAACAAAGTTTTCCTTTTCTCTACATACTTGCCAACATTTGTCTCTTGACTTTTTTTTTTTAAAGATTTATTTATTTGACAGAGAGACAGCCAGCGAGAGAGGGAACACAAGCAGAAGGAGTGGGAGAGGCAGAAGCAGGCTCCCAGTGGAGGAGCCTGATGTGGGCCTCGGTCCCAGAACACCAGGATCACGCCCTGAGCCGAAGGCAGACGCTTAACGACTGCGCTACCCAGGCGCCCCTGTCTCTTGACTTTTTGATCATAGTCCTCCTAACAGGTATGATATGGTATCTTATGATTGTTTTGATTTGAAGTCCCTTGATGATTAGTGATATTTAGCAACTATTCATACCTGTTGGCCATTTGTATACCTTCTTCGAAAAAAAAAATTTATTCAGGTCCTTGTCTATTTTTAATTGGATTATTTGGTTGGGGGTATTGTCTGTTTTCTTTTGTTTTTGTTTTTGTTTTTTTTTTGCCATTGACTTGAATGAGTTTTTTAAATATATTTTGGATATACAATTCTCATACTTTCATTCAGTAGGTTGCCTTTTCCTTTTGTTGATTGTTTCTTTTGTTGTGCAAAAGCATTTTAGTTGGATATAGTCCACTATTGTTTTTTTGCTTTTGTCCCTTATGCTTTTGGTGTCATACCCCAGAAAATAATTGCCAGGCCAATGTCAATAAATTTTTCCCTATGTTTTCTTCTCAGAAACTTCTGGTTTTAGGTCTAATTTAATCTATTTTGAGTTAATTTTTGTGAGTGGTATAAGATAAAGATCTAGTTTCATTCTTTTGCATGTGAATATCCAATTTTCCCAGTGCCATTTATTAGGTAGACTATCCTTTCCCCATTGAGTAGTTTGGCTTTCCTATCAAATATTAATTGGTTGTATACACATGGTTTATTTGGGTTTTTAAAATTAATTAATTTATTATTTATTTTTTTAATTTGAGTATAGTTGACATACACTGTTACATTGGTTTCAGGTGTACAACATAGTGATTCCATCTCTCCATACCTTATTCTGTGCTCACCACAAGTGTAGCTACCATCTCTACAACGCTATTACAGTATCATTAACTATATTCCCTATGATGTACCTTTTAGTCCCAAGACTTACTCAATCCTAACTGGAGGCCTGTATCTCCCACTCCCCTTCACCATTTTGTCCATTCCTCCCATCTCCTTCCCTCTGGCAACCATCAGTTTTTTGTCTGTATTTATAGGTCTAATTCTGCTTTTATAGGTGGTTTATTTCTGAGCTCTTGGTTTTGATTTTGTTCAATTGGTCAATGTGTTTGTTTGTTTGTTTTCTTGTTTTTTATTGCCAGTAGTTCACTTTTTATTTTTAACATGCTATATCAAACAGCAATAGGAATTTTCACACATACTTTTTATTTATTTTTTTTCATTTTCACCATCTCTTGGATGTGCTTTATTTTTAAATTTTTTTCCCATTTTTAAATTTAAATTCAGTTAATTTATATATAATGTATTATTGGTTTCAGTGGTGTTGGTCAGTGATTCATCAGTCTTACATAACACCCAGTGCTCATTACATCATGTACGCTCCTTAATGTCCATCACCCAGATACCCCATTCCCCCACCTCCCTCCCCTCCACGCTTACCTGGTGCTGGAATCCTCCTTCACCTAGCTAGTGTCTAAATGTGGCACTGGGGAAAGGGCTTTCTGTGTATAAGATGAATCAGCTGGCCTCATTGATACCTACAGGACCTACATTGGAATAAAGCATTCATAACACTGGAAGGGAGATGCTTTCTTCCCCTTCCTCTACCCACCCAACAGATACTATGAGATGTTACCTTAGTAATTCCAGAATTCTGAAATAAATGAAAAGAGCCTCAACTATCAAACTGATAATGCAGTAAGTAGGCTCTACCTTCTAACTTCTAGATCTCCAGGTTTGGGGACATGCTTTCCATGTTGCATGTTTGCACCAGACTTATGGAATCCTTATTTCAGCAGGGATACCAAACAATGTCAGCAACATTAGAGGGCAAAAGGGCTTTCAGTGCATCAGTTGAATTTTCTGGCCTCTTCTCTGAAAAGCAGTATTAACTAGGCATGATCTCACTTGGACTTGGTGAGCACACTTGAGTTCTTTTACTTAACCATAACTGAAGAAGTGATGAACTTTGTCAGTGGGACATAGATTTAGAATTATTTACTATGTATATGATATCAACTCTGATCCTATTTTATACTCCAGGAAATTGGAGAATATATTGTAAAATAAATACAAGTTTACTTATCTGATGGGAACAGTTCTTTTACAAGTTTCATAAGAATTGGTTGTATCTGAATTTAAGAAAAATTTAAATCTCTGAGGAAAAATATATTGTTTCTCTTGTCCATTTTAACAATTTTTGACAAAATAACTATAACTCACTTTTAATAGATATAATTTTATCTCCTTCCTCTAAAGTGGAAAGTTTCTGAGTTAATATTTCTTTATGATGCACTTATAAGGTGTGAATTTTGATAAGTGTTATTAATCCATCTCTTCATAAGAGTCTTTTACATTTCTGGTGTCTTTTTTGATGACCTTAAATTGTGTTTTATTTAAACTATCTCCTGGATAAATTGAATAGTGAAAATAAGTATTTATTAATACCTACCAATTTTTAGAAACTAGAAAAGAACTTTTTTTTCCCTTGAATGTAACAAGTATATCAGATTGAATCATACCAGAGAGGAATAACTTAAGAAATTACTGCTGCTTATCTAAGTTATTTTTATCTATAATTAATTTGTGATTTCTCCCTCAATTACATGAAGTATCAGTTATGCCATATGTGATCTATGATTTATGACATGTATGTTAAACTTTATATATGTGCATATACTGGAATAAGTAGTGTGATTTTAGATGTTTTTTGCTATCAAAATTGTCATCTTCAATTGGCAAAACATTCCTTGAATTATTAAGCCACATTCTGAAAGCATTATAAAACATTTAAAGGGATATTACTTACTAGGTTATAAACCCTCAAATGAATAAAAAGAATAAAGACTGAAACAAAGGGGCGCCTGGGTGGCACAGCGGTTAAGCGTCTGCCTTCGGCTCAGGGCGTGATCCCGGCGTTATGGGATCGAGCCCCACATCAGGCTCCTCTGCTATGAGCCTGCTTCTTCCTCTCCCTCTCCCCCTGCTTCTGTTCCCTCTCTCGCTGTCTGTCTCTATCTCTGTCGAATAAGTAAATAAAATCTTTAAAAAAAAAAAAGACTGAAGCAAAGAAAAAAATGTAAGTGGTAGTTTATGAAGATAAGGCCAAGGGACTCAGATAAGGTCAAGGGACTCAGATATTGTTGATAGCTTTTTAGTATTCTTATTTGGCTGGAGGTGGTTTTCTGAAATGCTGAAAGAAAAGAGGCTTGGATCATGAAGAGCTCACACATAGGAGTATAATTTTTTTTCTCCAAGTGGGTAATTCCATTCTATGCAGACTTTTATTGTTTGCAGTCAAGAAAACACTAGTGTATCTTTTATGTCCTGTGCTTTTCCTGTATTGGCAATGTGGCTCCATTACATTGAGGTACACTGTAAGGAACTAATAGACTGGAGGTTGTTGAAGGTGAACAAATTTGCTTCATAGCTGCAATTATGAGGTTGTTTTCAAAGAGCCAGGCTCCTTTATCCTTGATTTATAAGACTAACTGGTTAACTTTGGCTTCTTTCCTACTATCTATAAAGAGACACTGGTGATTAATTGAAAAGCACTAAGATTTTGAGAATCTAAGTCGTTGGTTAAAATCAGGAATAGGGGGATCTAGACATATTCATCCTCCAAAGCAATTAACTACAAAGCCATACTTTTCACATGACCAGAGACAAATTCAGTTAAGATAGCTGTCTGCTGTCATAAATAAAGTACTAAATATCTTCCATAGCACCATATCCTAATGGAAAGGCCAGGAACAAGGGAAATGTTATAGCTTGGTCTTGATCCTAAGCCTTCTCTGAAAAGAGGACAGTCAAATAGAAAACTTTATGGAACTGACTATCAAAGTCCAAATAAATTTACCATTAATCATTACAACACACAAATTTGGGAGAGGAGTGCACCGAGAGAGTCATTTGGCCCCTAGTGATGAGATAAACTAACACCAAGAGAGGAAACTAAAATCAGTGTGCATTTGTTGAATGCTGTCTGTACCAGGCCTTGTGCTAAGTGCCCTTGTATTTCATATTCACGGCCACTCTGTAAGGTTGCTACAGCTATCTAAGTTTTGTCGTGGAGAAAAAATAAAGATTTAACTTTTCTATAGATCGTACAGCTTGTGTACTTAACCCCAGTTTTTCTTCTGTCAAATGTTCTTGACCTATTTAAGATGAAATAATTTGCCCAAGTCCTAAACAAGTACATCCATCTCCTGGCTTCTAGTCTGATTTTTTTTTTGTATTGCTATATTATTTGAAGATTATTATGCTAAATTATTGATCCAAAGTCAATCTACTGAATCATCTGCTCCATGGATCAAATAACCCTGTATACAGAGAAGAACACATGTAAGTATTTGAATAGTAGCACATAAGCAGCATTTTAAAAGAAAGGAAATCCTCAATGCATGACAGATTGTTATATGTTAGAAAGAAAAGCATAAATGAATTGTCCCATGTGATATTCCAATACTTATCAAATGTTGTTTTAGAGTAACCTTGTTTTCCAGTGTAGGCTAGGAAAGGTAGCTGGATTAAGTAAATAAATATCTATTCTCTAAAACATTTTTTGGTGGATGCTAATTTAGTACCACATTATTTCAGCAAGAATATTCATGCTTTTACCTATAATGCTCAACAGCAAAACATTACACAAAAGCTTTTGCCTGTTACTGAGTAAATACTTGATATTTTAATTCAGAATAATAATTGATGGTCCTGTTGTGCCTACAGGGATGTAATTCATTTCAAGTTTTTTTTACTGACTTTATATATTATAAGAGTATTATCTGAATGCTGTATTACTAGCTTCAAAGTCATAAGATTCAATTTAAAGCTCTGGAGTAGTAACTCTATGGACTTATTTACTCAAATTAGGGAACAGAAATGATTTAAAATATACTTAAAAGTTGGGGCACCTGGAGGTGCCTGGGTGGCTCAGTCATTAAGCGTCTGCCTTCGCGTGATCCTGGTGTTCTGGGATTGAGCCCCGCATCAGGCTCCTCCGCTGGGAGTCTGCTTCTTCCTCTCCCACTCCCCCTGCTTGTGTTCTCTCTCTCACTGGCTGTCTCTCTGTCAAAGAAATAAAAAAAAATAAAATCTTAAAAAAAAAAGTTGGGGCATCTGGGTGGCGCAGTCGGTTAATTGTCCAGCTCTTGGTTTCAGCTCAGGTTGTGATCTCAGGGATTAAGCCTTGCATCAAGCTCTGTGCTCAGTGTGGAGTCTGCTTGAGATTCTCTCTCCCTCTGCCCCCACCCCTCGACTCCCCCTTTTCTCTCTGTCTCTCAAATAAATAAATCTTAAAAAAAAAAGATACTTAAAAATCGTCCAATTATTTAGATATTTGTAGAGTAGAGACAGTGTGGCAGTAAGTCTGATGTGTCAGGTTGGCCCGGCTGTAGTACATGGTTGTTTAATCAAACACCAATTTCAGAGATGTGGTTAACATTTATAATCAGTGGACTTAAAATAAAACAGATTTCTTTCCATAATGTGAATGGGCCTTATCCGGTGTTTGAAGACATTAAGAGCAAAAGCTGGGATTTCCTAGAGAAGGAATTCTGCCTCCAAGCTGCAGCATCAAATTCTGCCTGACTTTCCAGCTTGCTGGCTTGCCCTCAGGATTTGTTATTTTCTAAATGCATAATCATCTGAGCCAATTTCTTAAAATAAATCATATATATAATACGTAATATAATATATATATGACATTTAATAGCATATAATATAGTAAAGAGTACCTAAAATAATAAAGATGATGAGGTTGTAACTTTCAAATTTTGTTATAGTGAACACAATTATCCTTTAAGTGTTTTGAATTATTATTATTCACAACTCTTACCATTGTAAATAAAGAAAGTCAAATTAACACACAGAAAATTAAAAAAAAAAAACGTGAAAAATTGTTGGTTCCTGCCACTGGGAGGGGTAGTGATCCAATTAGGCCTTAGCGGCCCATGAAACCAGGTGCAAGGTGAGTGAGGAGTCTCACTCCCCTCGCAGCTTTACTTTCCATGTATGTTCCACCCACTTTCTCACCTGCAGGCCAACTTCATCCATATGGTGGGAAATGTTGCATCATGAATTCTTGAGCAGCACAACTCACAGCTTTTGTGCTCAATGAGTTCCTTTCCTCATTACCAGTGAGTGAGCCCCGTGGCAGAGGATGTGATTGGCTCAGCTTTAATCAGGTGCCATTCCCAAGACCCTTCAAATAACCAGAGGTGGGGCCATGTAAGCTTTTTGTAGCTACTATAGAAATACAGATGAGAGAAGGAATGACATTTGGCTGACAAGACCAGAAGATTCTTGAACCAGAACAAAAATTAGCTGATTTTGTTCAGGATTTGTGTATAATAGTTCATAGATTGAACTTTATTTTTTCTGTGAGTTAGAGAAATGGTTCTAATCAGATGATAGCTGAATATGAATCAAGTATGAACTATTCAATTGAGTGAGCAGTTTTTAAATAAGAAAAGAAATCATTAAAGGACCTGGATTTTATGTAGGTAGTTACTTTTGAAATTGCCTTCAACTTTTTTCAGATTCTAGAGTATGGAAAGTGGATATAAATCTGAAAAAGTGAAAATTAGCAATAGCAGCAATACCAGTAATCATAGTTTGAGTCTGCCTAGTACTTTCAAATACATCACCTCACCTAAACACCCAGCAACTATATAAGATAGGTATTAATTCAATTTGTAATGAAAAACACTGGTGCAAAAAGGTCAAATACTTTGAGGTAAAATGAAATACATCAGACTGAGAGAGACAAATACCATTTGATTTCACTTATATGTGGAATCTAAAACAAGAATAAATGAATAAATAGCAGAATTAGACCTATAAATAGAGATAATGAACTGATGGTTGCCAGAAGGGAGGGAAAAAGGGGGGGGCAGAATGTGTTGAGGGTATGTGGGAGATACTGGGTTCTAGTCAGGGAATGAGTAAGTCCCGGGAATAAAAGGCATAGCATAGGGTACACAGTCAGTGATACTGTAATAGCATTGTATGGTGACACATGGCAGCCACACTTTTGGTGAGCACAGCATAGAGCTGTTGAATCACTATGTTGTACACCTGAACCTAATGTCATATTGTGTGCCATCTATACTCAAAGAGAAAAAAATTGGCAAAGCTGAGATTTGATCTAATGTCACTGCCGGTGCTACAATTCCTTACCCTGCTTTATCAGTGAATGTATTCATTTTATGTGATACAATTCGCTGGAATTTATTGGTCTAATATTTCCATCAGCATAATGTTTTCTTCATTTCTTACTTTGTGTATGTCTTGTTCAATTGATCGTTTAGTGTTTATTTTGAATGATAGCTACTCTGCTTTTACTTCTACACATTATCTAAAATGTCTCATTTTATTTAGACTTTATTTCTAAAAACAAACACTTTCTCAGAGGACAGAGTTTTACTCAGGAAAGGTGAGATGAGGCAAGGTGAGCAGATGAGAAGGGCCCATCTGAGGTAAACCCCTGAAGTGCTGGGAGTGGTCTGTGAGTTATCAGATCACAAGCTTCACACTCCTAGTGTGCTTGACGAATTCTGTGAAAAGTGAGGACAGCATATGCTCACGGCTTTTGCTTTTATCACAGTGTTATCCACGACCACATCCCCTTTCACCTGAAGCCTGAAAAAAAATCTGCCTGAAAGTTCTTTAGCATCCATGCCTCTGTACGTATTTGATACTATTCATGATTAATAAATTTGTTTGCCTCCTCTGTCTCTACCTTGCTTCATCTATTGAAACTTTCTCTCCTGTAGTTTTCCTACTCCAACCCTATGGATAACTCTCTTTTTCAGATTGTTATGCATAAATAGGATGTGCAGTAACTTAGAAAGGGTCATGCTCTACTAAGGAGACTTGGGTCATGATGATGGACAGCATATTAGTTTGAAAACAAAATTATGGCTTTTTATATTTGTATTTATTTTATATTTATATTTATAATATTTGATTAATTTTAAATTTAAAATAATACAAAAAAATCTCTACGAGCTCTCATGTAATACATCAAGAAGAAGCCAGAATTTAAGGTGTTGAGAAACATTGACCTTTTAGATACCCTGATCCTGAGAGACTGGAGAGGGTTTTTTGGTGTAGAATTTTGGGGTAAGTGAAGATGAGTAATGTTTCAGTTTGGGGTAAGTGAAGATGAGTAATGTTTCAGTATGTTCCATTCCTTTCATTAGTAGTACTCGGCTCCTTCTTCCACTTTCTTTCCTTTAGATCTTTTCATTATGGCCATGGAAATAACATTAAGTACTTTGTGCCAATAATGATTGCACTTTCTTTGTTCAGTCAAGTGTGTTACTACTATTCAACAATACTAAGACACCTAACGGAGCATATAGTCTTGAGACTCCTATCATGAGTATCCTGGACATTAGATGTGTTTAAGCACCTACAGAGGAGGCCATGAGATCTATGTCCATGAAGGTCAGGGATACTCTTGTGAAGATCTTTATCTTCAGGGAAAACAATGTAGACTAGCTTGATGTAAGAAGAATGAGCCAATGCAATAGGGAAGCAATAACTTTAAACACAACAGTGTATACTAAATAGTTTATACTTCAGATATGCCAGTTCCCTAAGGGATCATAAAACTTTTGCCAGAACCATGAAGAAAGGAAAATATACAGATAGCAAGGTTTATTTTACCAGAATATCTTTTTTTTCCTTTGGAGCATCTGACAGTATTCTTTGATCAACGTGTAGTATGTAGGAGATAGTCCTCATTTCAGGGAGAGGGCTCTTGAAGCTCATTGAAAGAAAGAAGGGTGGTGGAGGAAGAGCCCAGTGTTAAGAGCAGGGGACCAGCCCACCAAGAGGTCAGTTTCTTTGGAGCCTAGGGACCCAAAGAATAGACGTTAGGAGCAGAAGTGCATCATGGCTGTACAGATGCCAGAGCACTACATACTATACGCTGAGCATGGAGAGAGAAGAGGGTAGACTCTTTCACACATTATCTGCACCGTAAGTTAAAGAGGCCAGACAATAGTGTCAGCAGGGGTGGGAAGACAAGAGGGATGGGCCCATCATCATCCTCAGCCAGTAAAAGACCACACAAAGAATTTTGTATATACAGAGAAATGGGGGCAGTAGCAGTAAAGAAAGTAGATTGATTGACTGATTAGCCATTCATTTAGAAGAGAACAAAATGTAGATATTGTTACACTGACAGGAATAATCTGGTCAGGAGGGAAAACCCATTGATACAGGACAGCAAGGTCAGAGATAGCAGTCTAGCTCATAAGGGTAGAAGGTCATAGGTAGGAGCATCAACAATTCTTCCATTATAACAGGAAGGAAAGCAGAGCAACATGGACACCGGTGTGAGAGGCCCCTGGAAATGTCAGAAACCTATTTGGAGGGGTGGCCCCAAAATCCTGTGAGTGGGGGTCCAAACCTAGAAACGATAATGTGGTTATTATGGTAATGTATCATCATCTATCATCCATCCATCCATCCATCCATCCATCCATCCATCCATCCATCCAAGAAAACTCTATGCTGGGGACTTTACCAGTTGCTGGTTGTATAAAAGTGAGCAAACTAAAGACTGGAGTAACCTGGCAAAACAGTTCTCACAGAAGAGTCATGTCTAAAAAGCTCTGGTAGATAAATAATTTTTACAACATATTGTTTAGTGGAAAATTTAGTTAAACAGGTTTTATTAAGGATAGCATTGCTAAATGATAAACTAGGAATGAAAAGGGATTTGAAAAAGGGAATTATAGAAGATTCATCGAAAAAGGAAGTGTCTTTATTACAGAGGAACATTGTCATTTTTAATTTTATCTTAATATTTTTTCACTATGAATATTTAAAAAAATTCCTTATTATGTTACATTAGTCACCATACAGTACATCATTAGTTTTTGATGTGGAGTTCCATGATTCATTGTTTGCATATAAAACCCAGTGCTCCATGCAATACGTGCCCTCCTTAATACCCATCACTGGCCTAGCCCAATCTCCCATGCCCGTCCCCTCTGAAACCCTCGGTTTGTTTCCCAGAGTCCATAGTCTCTTGTGGTTCATTCCCCCTTCTGTTTACCCTCCCTTCATTCTTCACTTCCTTCAACTACCGATCTTCCTGCTATTCCTTCTGTTCCATAAATGAGTGAAACCATATGATAATTGTCTTTCTCTGCTTGACTTATTTCACTTAGCATAATCTCCTCCTCCCATCCATGTTGCTGCAAATGTTGGGTAATCGTTCTTTCTGATGGCTGAGTAATATTCGATTGTATATATGGACCACATCTTCTTTATCCATTCGTCTGTTGAAGGGCATCTCATTTCCTTCCACAATTTAGCTATTGTGGACAATGCTGGTATGAACATTGGGGTGCATATGGCTTTTCTCTTCACTGCATCTGTATCGTTGGGGTAAATGCCCAGTAGTGCAATTGCTGGGTCATAAGGTAGCCCTATTTGAAACTTTTTGAGGGACCTCCACACTGTTTTCCAAAGTGGCTGTACAAACTTGGATTCCCACCAACAGTGTAAGAGTGTTCCCCTTTCTCCACATCCTCTCCAACATTTGTTGTTTCCTGTCTTGTCCATTTTTGCCATTCTAAATGGTGTAAGGTGGTATCTCAAGGTGGTTTTGATTTGAATTTCCCTGATGGCTAATGATGTTGAACATTTTTTCATGTGCCTGTTAGCCATTTGTATGTCTTCATCGGAAAAGTGTCTGTTCATATCTTCTTCCCATTTTTTGGTTTGATTATTCGTTTCTCGTGTATTGAGTTTGAGAATTTCTTTATAGATCTTGGATACCAGCCTTTTATCTGTAGTTTCATTTGCAGGTATCTTCTCCCATTCTGTGGGTCGCCTCTTTGTTTTGATGACTGTTTCCTTTGCTGTGCAGAAACTTTTTATCTTGATGAAGTCCCATAACTTCATTTTATCTTTTGTTTCTCTTGCTTTTGGAGACATGTCATGAAAGAAGTTGCTGTGGCCGATGTCAAAGAGGTTGCAGCCTATGTTCTCCTCTAGGATTTTGATGGATTCCTGTCTCACATCAAGGTCTTTCATCCATTTGGAGTTTATCTTTGTGTATGGTGTGAGAGAGTGGTCAAGTTTCATTCTTTTGTATATAGCTGCCCAATTTTCCCAGAACCATTTATTGAAGAGACTGTTTTTTTTTTCCACTGGATGTTTTTTCCAGCTTTGTCAAAGATTAGTTGACCATAGAGCCGAGGGTCCATTTCTGGGTTCTCTATTCTGTTCCATTGGTCTATGTGTCTGTTTTTGTGCCAGTACCATGCTGTCTTTGTGATCACAGCTTTGTAGTATAGCTTGAAATCAGGCAACGTGATGCCCCAGCTTTGTTTTTCCTTTTCAACATTTCCTTGGCAATTTGGGGTCTTTTCTGGTTCCACACAATTTTTAGGATTGTTTGTTCCAGCTCTTTGAAAAATGTCACTGGCATTTTGATTGGGATGGCATTGAAAATGTAGTTGCTATGGGTAGTGTAGATATTTTAACTATGTTCATTCTCCCGATCCATGAGCATGGAATGTTTTTCCATCTTTTTCAATGTCTTTCTTCAATGTCTTTCATCAGTGTTCTGTAGTTTCTATAGTATAGATCCTTTACCTCTCTGGTTAAGTTTATTCCAAGATCTCTTATGATTTTTGGTGCTATTGTAGATGGAATGGATTCCCTAATTTCTCTTTCTTCAGTCTCATTGTTCATGTATAGAAATGCAACTGATTTCTGAGCATTGATTTTGTATCCTGCCACATTACTGAATTGTTGTATGAGTTCTAGTAATTTGGAGGTGGAGTCTTTTGGGTTTTCCATATAAAGTATCATGTCATCTGTGAAGAGAGAGTTTGACTTTTTCTTTGCCAATTTGAATACCTTTTATTCCTTTTTGTTGTCTGATTGTTGTTGCAAGGACTTCTAGTACTACGTTGAACAATAATGGCGAGAGTGGGCATCCTTGTCATGTTCCTGACCTTAAGGGGAAGGGCTTTTAGCTTTTCCGCATTGAGAATGATATTCGCTGTAGGCTTTTCATAGATGGTTTTTATGAAATTGAGGAATGTACCCTCTATCCCTACACTCTGAAGGGCTTTAATCAGGAAAGGATGCTGTATTTTGTCAAATGCTTTTTCTGCATCAGTTGAAAGGATCATATGATTTTTGTCCCTTTTCTTATTAATGTGATCTATCACACTGATCGATTCGCGAATGTTGAACCACCCTTGCATCCCAGGGATGAATCCCATTTGGTTGTGATGGATAATCCTTTGAATGTACTGTTGGATCCTATTAGCTAGGATCTTGTTGAGAATTTTGCCATCCATATTCATCAGGGATATCGGTCTGTAATTCTCCTTTTTGATGGGGTCTTTGCCAGGTTTGGGGATCAAGGTAATACTGGCCTTGTAGAATGAGTTTGGTAGTTCTCCTTCTGTTTCTATTTTTTGAAACAGCTTCAGGAGAATAGGTATTAGTTCTTCTTTGAATATTTGATAGAATTCCCTGGGGAATCCGTACGGCCCTGGACTCTTCTTTTTGGGAGGTTTTTGATCACTACTTCAATCTCTTCATGATTAATTGGTCTGTTTAGATAATCACTTTCTTCCTGTTTCAGTCTTCGTAGTTTATGGGTTTCCAGAAAGGCATCCATTTCTTCCAGGTTGTTTATTGGCATATAGTTGTTGATAATAGTTTCTAATCGTTGTTTTATTTCCTTGGTGTTGGCCATGATCTCTCCCCTTTCATTCATAATTTTATTAATTTGGGTCCTTTCTCTATTCTTTTGGATAAGTCTGGCCAGTGGCTTATCGATCTTGTTAATTCTTTCAAAGAACCAACTTCTAGTTTTGTTGATCTGATCTACTGTGCTCCTGGTTTCTAATTCACTGATCTCTGCTCTAATCTTGATCAACTGCCTTTTCGTGCATGGGTTAGTCCTGTTCTTCTGTTCCGGCTCCAGCTTCTTAAGGTGAAAATATAAAAACCGTGTTTTAGATTGTTCTATTCTTTTGAGTGAGGCTTGGATGGGTATGTATTCTTCCCCTAGGACCGCCTTTGCAGTGTCCCATAAGTTTTTGACTCATGGGTTTTCATTCTCATTAGGTTCCATAAATTGTTTAAGTTCTTCTTTAATTTTCTGGTTTACCCAATCATTCTTGAGCAGGATGGTTCTCAGTTTCCAAGTGTTTGAGTTTCTTCCAAATTTTTCCTTGTGATTGAGTTCCAGTTTCAAAGCATTGTGGTTTGAGAATATGCAGGGAATAATCTTAGTCTTTTGGTATTGGTTGAGACCTTTTTTGTGACCCAGTATATGGTCTATTCTGGAGAAAGTTCCATGTGGATTTGGAAAGAATGAGTATTCTGTTGTTTTAGGGTGTAGCGTTCTGTATATATCTATGAGGTCCATCTGGTCCAGTATGTCATTCAAAGCTTTTGTTTCTTTGTTGATTTTCTGCTTAGATGATTTGTCTATTGCTGAAAGCGGAGTGTTGAGGTCCCCTACTATTAACGTATTACTATCTATATGTCTCTTTATTCTGATTAAGAGTTGGCTTGTGTATCTAGCTGCTCCCCTGTTGGGGGCATAGATATTTATAATTGTTAGATCCTCTTGTTGGATACACCCTTTAAGAATAATAGAGTGTCCTTCTGTATCTCTAACTACAGTCTTTAGTTTGAAATCTAATCTGTCTGATATGAGAATTGCTACCTCAGCTTTCTTTTGAGGTCCGTTGGCATGAACAATGGTTTTCCATCTCTTCACTTTCAGTCTTGATGTATCTTTAGGTTCAAAATGAGTCTCCTATAGACAGCATATGGATGGATCATGTCTTTTTATCCAATCTGTAACCCTGTGGCATTTTATGGGAGCATGTAGGCCATTCACATTGAGAGTGATTTTTGAGAGATATGATTATAATGATGTCATGCTGCCTGTGAAGTCTTTGTTTCTATAGATTGTAAATTTCTGTTCTGTATCACTCTTGGGATCTTTTTACTTTTATAGAACTCCCCTTAATATTTCTTGTAGGGCTGGCTTGGTGGTCCCATATTCTTTCAGTTTCTGCCGGTCTTGGAAGGTCCTTGTCTCTCCATCCATTCTGAATGACAGCTTTGCTGGATAAAGTATCCTTGGCTGCCTGTTCTTCTCACTTAGTGCTCTGAATATGTCTTGTTAGCTTTTTCTGGCTTGCCAGGTCTCTGTATACAGGTCTGATGTATTGTGTTATTCCTTCCTCTGTAGGTGAGGATTCTCTTCCCCCTGGGCGATTTCATAATTTTACCATTGGATCTAAGATTTGTGAATTGTACTATTACGTGATGTGGTGTTGATCTGTTCTCATTGATCTTGGGAGAAGTCCTCTCTGCCTCTTGGACACGAATGCTTGTTTCCTTTGCCAGATTAGGGAAGTTCTCAACTACAATTTGTTCAAATATCTCTTCTAGACCTCTCTGTTCACCCCCTCGGGGATGCCGATGATTCTGACATTGGAACGTTCTTTGGGTCCGTAATCTCCTGTATTCTAATTTCTTGAAATTTGATTTTTTTAAGTCATGTTCCCTCTTCCACCTTCTTTTCTATCATCTCATCTTCCAACTCACTATTTCGTTCTTCTGCCTTGTTTACCCTGGCTGTCAGAGCATCCAGTTTAGACTGCATTGGATTCATAGCGTTCTTAATTTCCTCCAGATTTGCTCTCATTTCCACCCTTAGTGATTCTATATTCTTGTTAATATTTTCGTTAATATTTTTTTCATGCCTACACATCATCTTGACCATTGTTACTCTGAACTCCATTTCTGACAATTTGGTTTTATCCATATCCATTAGTTCTGTGGCAGAGGCCACAGTCTCTGTTTCTTTCCTTTGTTGGGGGTTCCTCCTCCTCGTCATTCTGATGAGGTGTGGTTTCAGGGATGTACAGAGACCAAATTATTAACCAGGACCCAAGCAATGTGCACTTGTTTTATAGGGACCTTAGGGATGTGGGCTTCTTGTTTTTTCAGCTTGCCTTCTGGGGGAGGGGCCTGCTGTGCTGATACTCAGGCAACCCTGTTTGGGTAGAGTTGCCCTGTCCCCTGTGGTAGGGTGGATGGTCACAGTGCAAACCGTTTTTTCTGGGCTTTTGTTCTCTGGTGGCTTTCCCTGGCGGCTCTTTGTGACTCTTCTGAGAGTCACAGCAGCAATGGCTGTATCCAAGCCTCTGTCTCAGAACAGAGAGATTGCGGTTCTGCTCTTAATTGAGCTCTCCTGGCCACTTTAACTCTGTTTTTGTCAGTGCTGCTAAGAACCCCGCAGTGTCCCAAGTTGTGCACCCCACAGCTGTTCTCCCAGTCCTCGCTCCCAGGGCTGGTCGTCTCTGCCCTTTGCCCTTCTAACACCACCAGCTGCCCCCCGGTTACCGTGTGTGCTCTCGAGCTCCCTGTTTCAGTGTGGTTTGCACATGCTCTGGAGCTCCTGTTTTCAGTCTGTGCACGAGCTCTCGAGCTCCCGGTTTCAGACTGGTTCGAGTGCATGCTCTGTTTCAGTCTAGTTTCCCAGCAGCTACCAGTCCGTGAGTCCGGCCCACTCCCCACTGCAGGAGGTTGCTGCTTCCTGGTGCCCTAGCGCGGTGACTCCCTCCCCCTTCCGTTTATCTTCCAATATCTGTGCACAGATTCAAGTCTCCCATTTCGTTCCTCAATACGTAGCACCTGAGATGTTGGTTTGTAGAGATCCAGGTATATCTCCCTACATCTCAGGCTGATTTCTTGGGTGTGCAGGATGGTCTGGTAGATATCCAGCTTGATTTAGGGGACCAGCTGAAAAAAGGTCCCCTACTCCTCTGCCATCTTTTTCTCCTCCCTCATTATGAATGTTTTAATTATCTCCCTTTAAAAGATAAATATAATAGGGGCGCCTGGGTGGCACAGCGGTTAAGCGTCTGCCTTCGGCTCAGGGCGTGATCCCGGCGTTATGGGATCGAGCCCCACATCAGGCTCCTCTGCTATGAGCCCGCTTCTTCCTCCCCCACTCCCCCTGCTTGTGTTCCCTCTCTCGCTGGCTGTCTCTGTCAAATAAATAAATAAAATCTTTAAAAAAAAGATAAATATAATAAATACACTCTGAAAGTTGTACTAATGCAAATTTAGGTGCTGTGTCAGCATCCTTTAGCTGAACATGATTGGGGGATGATGGTCAAAGGTCTGAAGTAGAAGCAAGTAGCATATTTGTGGATATCTCTATATCATCTGCCTATCTATCATCTATCTGTCTGGCTATCTATTTATCTGTCATCTATCATCTATCCATGTATGTATGTATCTATCTATCTGTTGGTCATCTTCTGCACTAAACTTTAACTTTCTTAATTTCAGTCTCCTGTGTTCTTGATTTTATTTTTTGTTGGCTATGTAAATTTCATCTCAGACATTGAATTAAAACCAATCAGTGAACCAAAACAGACAAAAACCTAAGACAACCTAAGACCTACCTAAGACAACAAGTGCAAATTTGCAGTTAATTTCCCACCTTATCTATTAAGAATACTTTGAGAAAGCAAAATATATCAGTTGTTACACTGTTTCTCTTCTTTTTTAACCACCTTCCCCCTTACAATTGCATGTAAAGCCAACAGGTCAGATAGTAGACCTATTTGCTATCTTGGGTTGGCATGAGAACATATGTGTACATGTGTGAGGAGGGATGGAGATCTTGATTCAGGCTGGGCTTTCTCCATGTTTGGGCTCTCTCCCTGTTTCCCACCACTTGTTGGAACTCAAAGGATTAAACAATAACCTTAATTAAGTTCCCTTTCCCTTGCAAAGTGAAGAAGGCACAGTTTTTTTGTGCAGTCACTGAGTATATGACACATTTTCCTCTGAGCCAGCCTAAATCTGAGCTGAAGTCTAAAATCCCTAACTCTGTGGGAAAATTTTAGTTTTCTCCCTAAAAATCAATTTGGCTTCTATCATAGTGGTACTGGGAGTGGTACTGGGACTTCTTGATTTTACATAGATTTTGGTTTTAATGGCATTTTATAAGATTTGCAGCTCTTGGGTGCTATGGGTGCTTTTAGCATGAAGGAGTTCAATCTACAGTGTCGCTTCAGACTGTGATTAAATCTGGAGCAAAGTAGGAGTTAAGGTTTTCATTTATAAATATCACAGGTATTTCCAGGTAATTCTGGCCCCAACTCTGCTGTTAAAATTTATTATATAAATATTAAGCATCTACTACTAACTGTTATTGTAAATGTGACATAAGTATTGTTTTGCTTTTCCTTATTGAAGCTACATGAAATGTAAAAAAGAAAAATGTGCTGATAATTTTGAAGTACAGTATGGTTGGAAAAAGAGATAAGAAAGCTAATATATTTCAAGAGCTGAATATCTCATTATAAAAATGTTATATAAACTATATAATTTTATAATTATAACATTATAAAAAATGTTCAAATGTGTAGTTACTCACATTAACATTTTATTGACCAAGAATCTGAGGTTATAGAGTTTAAGTGATTTGCTCGTCTTATTCTGAGTTGTCAGTAAAATTGGGATTCTGATTCCATGTCTGTATCCTTTTTCAACTTATTATACTGTACTTGCATATTTTAAGACATTATTTTAATTTTCTTATTTTTCAGTGAATTGTCTGCCAAGAAATTTTCCTAGTATCTTTAATATGGGGCAGAATTAGAGGTCAGAGATAGTATTATAAACTTATGTCCCATGTACCAGCTTGGGGTAAAAATGAAATCCTATTTATATTAATAATATTATCAGCATCTCCATACTTTAAACCTCACCCTGGGAGAATATTCTCTTTTAGCCTGTTTGGGGTAATAATCTTCTAGTTTTCTGAGCCCAGTATTTCACTCTTAAATTTTCCTTCCTCTCCATTGGAGTAGGTGCTACAGCTGCCATCTTATGGATATTTGCTTCTTAAAGGGTCCCTGGCCAAGTCTTTGGCCAGAGTCTTTCTGTTGCCAAGTAGAAAATAAGCAGGGACCCCTTCTGTCTACCCCCAGCACCACTGTCAGGGCTTCTTAGAACTTAGCTATGAGAGAGAACATTGATGCAATGTAAGTGTCCTTCACAGAAGAAGATTTGAAGAAAGAGTACTAGGGGACTGTGTTGCCGCCAGGGAGAACTACTGTTGAAAAGAATCAGTGTTGTACGGATGGAGATAGTGTCTGACATCTCAGATGGGGTCTCTGCTGGCATCAGTGGTTTTAGTGGTGTAGGAAGAGGAAGGAAGACAAAAGGTCCCCCCTCACCCAAACTGTTAACTTTAGTTATCTGAAAGGTATGGGTTTGAAGGTTTGAGGAACACTATTGACTTTCTAGAAATTGTTTATCTCTGTACTGTGTGAAATTGAATGGAAACATTCTTTAACATTCTTTACTAAACAGTCTTTAGAAAGTAAAATTAAGTTTTAAAACAAGTAAAAAAGATTCAGACTCAGCTAAGTTTGATCCACAGCACTGTAGGTATGACATCCCAGAAATCACAGCTCTGTATTTAATGGTCCAGCACTGGGGAGAGCCTTGGGCTTGCCAACAGTGCCAAGGTTTGGAGATGAGAGCTTTTCAACCTCAGCAAGATACTGAATTTGTAACAGGCTCTAGGTGCTGGTGCTTCCCTTTCTTGGGAGCAGAGGGGAGGAGGCATCACAATCCTTTCCTGTGTAATGATTCCATTTTGAACTATCTAAAGCTCGCAAAGAAGTTCTACAACAGTGAACTCTGGAAAATTTTTTTTAAAAAGTGGTTTTGATGTTACAGTTACTTCTTTTACAAGAAATTCTTAAATTTTTAAGCAGAGAGTCCCACTGTTTCTCAAGTAGCAACCAGCAACAAGTAACAAGCAATATAGGAAGAGGAAGTATTCCAAGTTAAAAACTATGTCTGTTATGCTTTTATGTAATGCGTTATGTGGTGGTAATACAGTCTTTTTGTGAATAATGGCATTTTGAAAATTGTAAAAAATTAAACTTTGTTGGGCATCTGGGTGGTTCAGTCAGTTAATCACCTGGCCCTTGATTTCAGCTCAGGTCATGATCTTGGTAGTGAGATCGAGCCCTGTGTTGGGCTCCACACTGGGCTAATTCATTAATAGCTATATAAGCCTTAAATTATGCTAATATTTCATTTTAAAGAAACTATAATTTTTTCTTGAGTAACAATTGTTAATTTAGAAAGACAGGGGAAATTAGAAAATACAAGATTTTCAATTGAGAAAGATAGATAATATATCTTTGATCCAACCTCTGGGAATATCAAAATCTTGTTTTTAATTAAATATATCACCATATTGAACTTGAGGACTTTTGACAATACAATATTGAGAATAGGTAATACTGTGATTGTCTGGCAATAAAATTTTAAGAGACATTTTATCTTAGCATATTAGGCCTTGATAATTAACAGTTAATACTTTTAAGAGCATACTTTAATTTTGTTGGTGCAGTAGGTATGGATCCTAAAAGTCAGTGTCTCATAAATTAAAATCCTTTTGCAACCCAGTGTTTGCTACTTAGTCGCAATATATAAGCTTTTCTATTAAGAAAGAAACTTTTCTTTTCTTGGTTTTTGAGATATAAAGTGATTTTTCTTCTTCTGAAGCAAGCGAGTGGATGTGTGGTTTTATGTTCAGATCTGAGACTGCTGTGTTATCACAGTCAGAGAGCTGGGAAAGCAGGTAAAATATCAGTGTCAGCCATATCAATTGCATTATGTGGGAAGAAGTAGCAGCCAGAGCAGTTCAATCATGGCCATGTAAAATATTGTGCAGGTAGGAGTGAGGGATGAAAGTGATTCTTGCTAATTCATTGAATGTT
Source organism: Ailuropoda melanoleuca (assembly GCF_002007445.2). Classification (NCBI taxonomy): domain Eukaryota; kingdom Metazoa; phylum Chordata; class Mammalia; order Carnivora; family Ursidae; genus Ailuropoda; species Ailuropoda melanoleuca. Next base: position 45,316,395 of record NC_048223.1, read on the forward strand.
GCTATTAATGTGGCTTTAATAAAATACAGAGGCAGAGAGAGTGCATTTGAGCTTCTGCAGAGTGGGTAAGCATAGATTGACTTACAAGTCTTGTAGCTTAGTACAGCTATAGGAAAGGTGATTCAGAAAAGAGTGTTAGAATTTTAGGAACTAAAAGTTAGACCACAGCTTGTTTATCCGTTCACCTGTTGAAAGACATTTGGATGGTCCAGGCATTGACTCCCATTTTAATGTGGCTTCTTCACACTAACTCTAGGCTTCTGAGGTTCTTGGGCCTCCCATACTTCTGGGTTTCTTTACTGATATAGTTAGTTACTTCTAGGTCTTTTGATCTGTATGGCCATTGAGAATTTAGTAACACTGCTTCCATTTCATCTGTTCCACTATGGCTGGTATGCCATTGCCTCAAGTCATGTGTGAAATAGCCACAGGTGGGTTTTTTTCAAAAGCTTACAGGCTCCCCCTACCAAATCCAGTCAAGTCTGCCACCAAACCCAACCATTTGGACTGTCCCATACCTACCCGTATGTTACAGAATAAATCTCCCTACCTCCCAGCATGCATAGAAACTCAGCCCCAGGGTGAAAGGGAACTCTGACCTCGTTGTTCCTCTCTTTCCGTCTTCTCCCTACAAAAAAAGAGAGGCATAAGAGGAGAGCTTTGGGTTTTCCATCTCTACATTTCATATTTTCCTCCTCTCAATTCTGGGGATATGGTAGAACTCTATAATCTAATCCTCTAGTCTGTCTCTATAAAGAGGGAATTAAACATCTTTCAAATCTATTACCTTGCTGAAGATTCAACAGTTTTATATTGGGTATCAGGAAGTGAAGAGTAATTCTCCCTCTTTAAATTCTTGTTTGAACAATTCTATCACTCCCTAACCCTATCTATCAGGAGATAAATACATCTTGATTACTGGGTAAAATATTAAATACATGAAATACAAGAATAAGGCATATTCATATGGCTTAAAATATTCTTGTAATATAAACATATGTATATGAAAATTTTTATTGTGTGTAAGGATTTTTAGTAACAATACACTGAAAACAATTTGAAATTCTTTTAAATGGAGAAGGGGAAAGATTGAACAGTTATACTACATTCACACTCAGATTATCATTCACCTATTAAAAAGAACGAGGTAGAACTATATGTAGGGAAGATGTATCTGTTACAGAAATTATGTAAATTATGATTCCATTAAAAATTAAATATCCTGCATAAGTGTATACATAATTCTTTATGTTAGTGAAAATATAGAAAAACCATGGGACAAAAAACAATCCAGCCTGTTAACTTTAGTTACAATGGGATTGAAGGGGTTAAGGAATACCATTGACTTTCTAAAAATTTTATGCCTCTGTATTATGTAAAACTGAATGTAAAGGTGTGTTTATAATGAAGTAAAATTAAATTTTTAAAGCAAAAAAAAAGAAAAAGAAAAAAGAAAACAAAAGAAAGACCTCTTAGACATTGCTGTGGACTGAATTTTATCCCACACATTTTTATGTTGAAGGTGTAACCATAGTGTGATGTTATTTGGAGATAAGGGTTTTGGGAGGTAATTGCATTTAAGTGAGATCATGAGCATGGGGACTTCAGGATGGGATTACTGCACTTAATAAGGAGTAACACCAAAGAGCTTTCTTCCTCTCTCTCACTCTTACTCTCTCTGCTATGAGAGAACACAAGAAGGTTGCTTTCTGCAGTCCTACAAGAATGTCCTCACTGGGGAACTGAATTGGCCAGCATCTTGGTCTTAGACATTGCAGCCTCCAGAAATGAATTCCTGTTGTTTAAGCCACTCAATCTGTGGTATTTTGTTATAGCAGCCTGAGCAGACTTAAATATTGGTACTTAGAAGTGGGGACAATGCTGTAACAAATACCTAAATATGTGTAAGTGACTTTGGAACTAGGTAATGAAGAGTTTTGAAGTGCATGCTAGAAGTATGGATGTTAAAGGTAATTCGGGTGAGATCTCAGACAGAAGTGAGGAACATGTTATTGATAATTGGAGGAAAAGTGGTCTTTGTTATAAAGCGGCAAAGAACTTGGTTGGCTAAATTATGTTCATGTTTTAATTTTTTCCTGGAGGTAGAGTTTGTAGGCAATAAAATTGTGTATTTAGCTGAGGACGTTTCTGAGCAAAGTGTTAAAGGAATCATTTGGTTCTTCCTAACTGCTTTTGGTAAAATACAAGAACTAAAAAATGAATTGAAGAAGAAATTATTAAGCAAAAAGGAGCCAGAACTAAAAAAAAAAAATTGGAATATATTCAATCTATTTATGTTGCAAAAAATGAGAAAGTGTGTTTTGGAGGACAGCATTGAGGGTGTGGTTGGATTGTCACTTATTAAACATTATGCAATCATATGATCAGAAACACTGTGCATTTGAACTAAATCGGACAGAGGCAGGATGAAATGAAGGAAGGCTATCAGACTTCTTAGATACTACAAGGCTGGACCATAGAGCTATTTGGCTGTGATTGTGTGCTATTCTTCAAGAAAAGGGAAAAATGACCCAAGAAATTCAGAGATAATTGGAGCTGCCTCCTTGGTTTCAAAGTTTGTGTATGTGTGTGTGTGTGGGGGGGGTATATGAGAGAGAGAAAGAGAGAATAAGACAGAGGGAGGCTGCTTCAGTTTCAGTAGTTAAGACGGTCACCACTTGGAACATTGGATGGCAAGCACCTTGGAGTCTTGGGAGCTTGACTATAGCCTACCAGAGCCTTCAGGAAACAACCTCTGTTCCAGTGGGTCTGGAAGTATAGTACAGAACCAAAGAGGATTATTTTTAAGCTTTAAGATCTAACAGAATTTACCTTGTTAAGTTTCGGACTTGTTTGAGACCTATCACCTCTCCTTCTTTCCTATTTTTCCATTTTGAAATAGAATGTCTGTCCCACCATTATATTTTAGAAGCACAAAACTTATCTTGTTTCACAGGTTCACCACTGGAGAGGAATTTTGCCTTAGGGTGAATCATACCTGAAATCTCACTCATTTTATATGGTCTAGGTTTTATTTAGATGAGACTTTGGGGGGTGCCTGGGTGGCACAGTCATTAAGCGTCTGCCTTCGGCTCAGGTCATGATCCCAGTGTTCTAGGATCGAGCCCCGCATCGGGCTCCCTGCTCAGCGGGAAGTCTGCTTCTCCCTCTCCCACTCCCCCTGCTTGTTGTGTTCCCTCTCTCACTGCCTCTCTCTCTGTCAAATAAATAAATAAAATCTTAAAAAAAGAAGATGAGACTTTGGGCTTTAGACTTTAGAGTTGATGCTGGAATGAGTTAAGACTTTTGTGGATATTGGGATGGAATGAATATATTTTGCTATGAGAAGGACATGAACTTGGGTGGTCAGGGGCAGAATACTATGGACTGAATTGTGTTCTTCAAAATTCATATGTTGAAGCCCTAACCCCCAATGTGATGGCATTTGGAGACAAAGCCTTTGGAAGATAAATAGGTTTAGATGAGGTCATGAGGGTGGGGCTGTCATGATAGGGTTAGTGCCTTTATAAGAAGACATATCCACAAGGTCTCTTCCTCTTTCTTTCTGCCATGTGAGGATGTAGTGAGAAGGTGGCCATTAACAAGCCAGGAAGAGAGCCCTGACCAGGGGACCCAATCAGCTAGCAATATTGTCCTTGGATGTCCCAGCCTCCAGAACTGTGAGAAGAAATTCCTTTTGGGGCGTCTGGGTGGCTCAGTCATTAAGCATCTGCCTTCGGCTCAGGGCATGATCCCAGGGTCCTGGGATTGAGCCCCACATCGGGCTCCCTGCTCCGCTGGGAGCCTGCTTCTTCCTTTCCCACCTCCCCTGCTTGTGTTCCCTCTCTCGCTGGCTGTCTCTCTCTCTGTCAAATAAATAAATAAAAATCTTTAAAAAAAGAAATTCCTTTTTTTTAGGCATCTGCTCTATGGTATTTTGTTTTGGCAACTGAGTTGTCTAAGATAGATACATAAAAATATTATTGTACCGTATTTTTCTATTGATCATCTGGGGCTTCTGTTTTAACGTAAACTGGTTTAGTTTATACTTTTATATATTCTCCAGATGTCCTGCATTACTTTAGTACTCATAACACAGTATATTTTATTATGCTTTGTAAGCAAGTGTTCTTCTTAATAAAATGAAATCATACTATTATCTGAATTGCTCAGAAAGAAGGATCACATAGCTAATCAGGGGCAGTATTAAGGATAAAATGAGAACCCAATCTTATATCAATGTACTTTCCATCATAACATGCTTTTTCTTAAAAATTTATGTGCTTTCACTCTGCAATAGCAGGAGGTTTGCAATGATGGTATTTGAAGGCAATATGTTCTAAAATTTAGGCATTAATTGCTTGAGTATAAAAATTTAACCGGTATGTTTCCTTTCAAAAAATACTGGTAACTTCTTAAAGAAGACCTGGAAATCCAAGTGTTTAGAGAGTCTAAATACATGAGTATTACATTTCAAATCAGTGAGAGCTATTGTGTGGCAAAATGTATACATATTTTGTATGTTTTTTGTATGTGGGTTTGTGTGGATGCTTAGTAGGATTATGAATATAAAGAAATGGAGTGGCATAGAAGGTTCTAGATAGCATAAAAGTATGAACAGTGTTGTATGCCTGTGCTATTGCATGAGTATCCAATTTTTCCTCATGATTTTTGGGGAAAATAAAAACAAAAAGAAAAAATGAACGGAGTTGTTTGTTCCAATTACTAGAGAATTAGGCACTAAGGCTCCCTGAAAGATTTCAGGCTTTAGGATGGTATATATTAAGTTGCTAATGCTTGCAAATCTACATTTGTTGATAATGTTGATGAATTTATATTAATGAATGGTTAACACATCTTTGAATTAAAATAAATTGGGAAAATAATCCTATACCTGAAGACTTTAAATGATTTTTTGTAAATGATAAGAAAAAAAATTATATCAAGCATTCTACCTAAACGAATAGTTGGTGAGCACGAAGACTGGATCAGTCAGAGACAAAAATTTATTTATCACCGTAGTGATGGGTTGAGTCTAGGGAGTGGTGGATACCTGTTTCAGAAAACACAGCTACTAGAGTTGTTCTTTTTTTTTTTTTTTTTTTTGGAGTGGTTCTTCAATCATCAAGAGCTCCTTAAGATTAGAGATATTGAGAAATCATGTTCATAAAATATTCTGTTTGTTGAGATGTTGTTTTTTGCTTCATTCCTTATATCTCCAAATCCTTTTTCAAAATTTATATTTATTAGCTTTTATTTTATTTAAATTCAATTAATTAATGTATAGTGTATTTTTAGTTTCAGAGGTAGAGTTTAGTGCTTCATTAGTTGCATATAACACCCAGTGCTCATTACAACACATGCCCTTTTTAATGCCCATCACCCACTTACCCCATCCCTATACCCTTCTTCCCTCCAGCAACCCTCAGATTTTTTCCTATGATTAAGAGTCTCTTATGGTTTGTCTCCCTCTCTGATTTCATCTTATTTTATTTTTCCCTCCCTTCCCCTATGATCTTCTGTTTTGTTTCCTAAATTCCACATTTGAGTGCGATCATATGGTAATTGTCTTTCTCTAGTGACATCCACATAGTTGCAAATGGTAAGATTTAATTTTTTGAAGGCTGAGCAGTATTTCATTGTGTATATATATATATATCTCACATCTTCTTTATCCAGTCATCTGTTCATGGACATCTGGGTCTTTCCAAGTTTGTCTGTTGTGGACATTGCTGCTATAAACATTAGGATGCAGGTCCCCTTTTGGGTCACTATGTTTGTATCCCTAAACATTAGGATGCAGGTCCCCTTTTGGGTCACTATGTTTGTATCCCTTGGGATATAATAGTGTAATTGCTGGGTCATAAGGTAGGTCTATTTTTAGCTTTTTGAGAAGCCTCCATACTGTTTTTAAGAGTGGCTATACCAGCTTACATTCCCACCAACTCTGTGAGAGGGTTCCCCTTTCTCCGCATCCTGTCTATCATCTGTTGTTTCCTGATTTGTTAATTTTTGCCATTCTGACTGGTGTGAAGTGGTATCTCATTGTGGTTTTGATTTGTATTTCCCTGATGCCGAGTGATGTTGAGCATTTTTTCATGTGTCTATTGGCCATTTGTATGTCTTCTTTGGAGAAATGTCTGTTCTTGTCTTCTGCCCATTTCTTGATTGGATTATTTGTTCTTTGGTGTTGAGTTTGATAAGTTCTTTATAGATCTTGGATAGTAGCCCTTTATCTGATATGCCATTTACAAAAACAGTCTTTGGTTGAAAATCTACTTTGTCTGATATAAGGATTGCTACCCCAGCTTTCTTTTGACATTCATAAGCATGATAAATGGTTCTCCACCCCCTCACTTTCAATCTGGAGGTATTTTGGGGTCTAAAATGAGTATCTTGTAGACAGCATATCAGAGGGTCTTGTTTTTTTATCCAGTCTGATACCTTGTGTCTTTTTATTGGATCATTTAGTCCATTTGCATTCAGAGTAATTACTGAAAGATATGAATTTAGTGTCATTTTTTACCTGTAAAGTCACTGTTTCTGAATATTATCTCTGTTTCTTTCTGGTCTGTGTTACTTTTGGGCTCTCTCTTCACTTAAAGGATCCCTTTTAATATTTCTTGCAGGGCTGGTTTAGTGATCACAAATTCCTTTAGTTTCTGTTTGTCCTGGAAGCTCTTTATCTCTCCTTCTATTTTGAATGACAGCCTTGCTGGATAAAGTATTCTTGGCTGCATATTTTTCTCATTTAGCACCTTGAATATATCATGCTAGTCCTTTCTGGCCTGCCAGGTCTCTGTGGACATGTCTGCTGCCAGCCTTATGTTTCTACCCTTATAGGTTAAGGGTCTCTTGTCCAGAGCTGTGTTCAGGATTTTCTTTTTGTCTCTGAGATTTGTAAGCCTCACTATTATATGTTGAGGTGTTGACCTATTTTTGTTGGTTTGGAGGGTGGTTCTCTGTACCTCCTGGACTTGAATACCATTTTCATTCCCCAGATTAGGGAAGCTGTCAGCTATAATTTGTTCAAATTCTCCTTTTGCCCCTCTCTCTTTCCTCTTTCTCTGGGACCCCACTAATTCTAATATGGTTTTGGTTTATGGTCTCGCTGATCTCTCAAATTCTCCTCTCACAATCCAGTAGTTATCTCTTCTTTTCTCACCTTCCTTATTCTCCGTCATTTTGTCTTCTATTTCACAGACTCTCTCTTCTGCCTAGTTTATCCTAGCAGTTAGAGCCTCCATTTTTTATTGCATCTCAGTAATAGCCTTTTTTATTTCATCCTGATTAGATTTTAGTTCTTTTATTTCTCCAGTAAGGGATTCTCTAGTGTCTTCTATGTTTTTTTCAAGCCCACTAGTATCTTTATAATTGTTGTTTTGAATTCTGTTTCCAAAATCTTACTTATATCCATATTTATTAAATCCTGGCAGTGAGTACTGCCTCTTGTTCTCTTTTGTGGGGTGAGTCCTTCCATCTTGTCATTATGTCCAGAAAAGAATAGATGAGTGAAAATACAAAAATAGCAATAAGGACCCAGAAAAATATACAGTACACAAATCAGAAGAGAACAGAAAGCAAAAAGAAAAGAAAAGGAAAAAAGAATGAGAATAAAATCAAACAAGAAGTTGAAAAAAACAATAAACTAGATCCTGGGTGTATTTCAGCCTGTTTGTTAGAAAAATTAGATCCCAAAATAGAAAAGAATGCAAATACACACACACACACACACACACACACACACACACACACACACGAAGTTGAATACAATGAAAGGAAGCCAAAAATTGAATATATATGTGTGTGTATATATATAGATATATAGATATAATATGTATAAATAAAATATAAGTGCAGAAATGAAAATTTTAAAAAACTTAAAAAAGAATTGATAAAATAAGAAAAGAGCTGAAAAGGAAAATGAAATATAAAACTGAAGGACTAAAGAATTATAAGAAAAAGTCACAAATGCTATATATTTCTTTCCCTAAGAGCTGGAGTTTTGCAGTTTTTTATGATCAGTAAACGTGGTATTTGCTGGAAGTTCCTGTCTTCTGGGGGAGGGACCTGTTGTGCTGATTCTTAGGTGTCTTTGCCTGGTGGAATGGCACCACCCTTTCCGGGGGACCAGGCTCAGTATAAGCTGCTCCAGAGCTGGTGTGGGGGATGAAAATGGAGGTATCCTGATCTCTAGCCCCAGAGCTGAAAGTTTGCACCCCCCACTCTTCAGTGAGCCCTCACAGAAAAGCAGTGAATCATTCTTTTCTCCCTGGTTTCCATCCCAACTCTGTGTTCCACCAGCCTGTGATGGAGAGTTTTTATCTCAGGCACATGATCCTGTTTTGAGTCTTCAAACTTTATGGACTGCTGCAGTGCAAACTGGGGTCACTCCTCCCCGGGAAAGGAGGAAGGTCTCTCCCCGCTTCTGTGTTTTGCTGGGCCCCTGCTGGGAAAGCAGTCACCTGGCTGTGCAGTCAGTAGTAGCTTTTTATGGCAACACCAAGCAGAAAGCTGGTGCCTGGGCTCATGTTTTCAGGTGGCTTCCCTGCATCAATGCTTGGGAACTCTGCGGCACTCAGGCATCCCTGTTCTTTTTGTTACTCTGGGGATCCTGAGACCACACTGTTCCACCTGGGATTCCATCCTGCTTCACTTCCTGGGTTCCTTTCAGGCAAACCTCTAAAAGTTCTGATTTTGCTCCCTGTTGCTTATAACACTTTCCAGTACTGACTTACAGAGGCTCCCTCCCCCTGTGGTTTATCTTCCATATATTGCCTTGGATTCATGTCTCCATACCTCCTACCTTGCAAAAAGGTATTGCAGATTCTATTTGTAAAATTGTAGCAGTTCTTTTCTCAGATTTCCAGTTGATTATGTAGGTGTTCAGAATGATTTGATAACTATCTAGCCAAATTCCAGGGGCCAGACGAAATTAGGGTTCCCCACTCCTCCACCATCTTAACGATCTCCAAATTCCCAAATCCTTACCATTTAATAGAAGTAAGTGTTTGCGCATGTCTTCCTTGCAAACTAAGATATCCTCATTTTACAAAAGTAAATGGCAGTGTACCATTCATTTGGGAGAAAATAGCAAACTTTTATATTTAATTTATTTGGGGATTATGTATTATACTTGATTTGCTATAATTGGCTTAAATTACTGCTTGTTTCTAAATGTTTTATATCATGATCACATTTATATAATAGATGTATGACAAAGAAAACTTATCTGGGTCCATATCTTTGATCTCACTGATTTTGTTTCCAGGTGAGATTATAGAAAAATTTTTACTTTCAACTGGTATATTTATGTAAGGCATTAAGATCAGACTAATTAAGTATACAGCAAGGCACTTAATTGTTTTCAAATGTTGTAGCTAAAGATAAAATTAGAAGTAACATAGATAAATTTGCAGAAGTAGTGGCCAAATATCTATTGTTTTCTATAGACTACATAATTCAGTATCTTCTTTGCCTTTTGTCAAATATAACCTTTTCTGACAAACTATATGATATTTAATTTTTTCTTTTTGTTGGCACTGAGTCCTTCTCAAAGACCAGTCTGGCATAGTTTGTTAAATCACGAGTTAGAGGTAATCACTTGATTAGCTTGGGTAGCATTATGCAGAAATACATTGCATTTAATATAAATGTTCCATTTTATATGTTTGACCTAATCTTGTAACTCTACATTTGAAGCTAGGCTAAACCACCCTTTTAAAGGATTGTCCTTTCTTCTGCAAAATGAATTGTATTTAAATGTAAATTTTTATGAAACTTAGAAAATATAATTTTTAGACACATAGAAATTTGAAAAAGATAATGAACTGCTAAAAAGAGCAGGAATAATCCTTCAAGTCTTAATTAAAGAAAAGATATGTTAGTTGTTCCAGAAATGTCATAATTATGACAAATTCAGAAATAAGTTAATTATAATAAAGAAAAAAGAGAAAAGGCATGTCATTGTCAAATTCATGTGAAAGGAAGAAATTAACTGATTCAAAGTGAGGGAAACCTGGTGATGGAAGTTTAAAAAGGTCTCTTTAGTAACATTATTCATTGTTTCACATATTTCTTTCTGAAGTCTGGAAATCCTGTAAGATAAAATAATGATAACTTACTTTTTGTTAATGATATGTTATACATATGAATTTCCTAAGGGAAGGGCTAATATGCTTGTTTATTATGTGAAAAACACTACTGGTAATCCTCAAAGAAATTTCATTGTGCCAATAATTGGAGCTAGCAAGAGTGTGAAATGTGAGGAAATAGTTTTTGTGTTTCTGTAGACTTGGAAATTTTTAAATACATTTTGCTGAAATCATGGGAGGCTGGACTAAGAGCAAGATGTGGAAAGTTAATTCACAACTGTATAGATGGTAGGAGAATTCTAGACAAATTTTCCTAACTCCAGAGGTATATACTTACCTCTCAAGGGAAGATAAGGCTCAGAATTTGGAGAGATCTCTAGGTCAGAAAAGCCAGAGACACTGGCTTTATCTGGTCCTTGGAGATATATATTTATATCCCAGAAGTTTAGAGTGAGATCTTAAGATCCTTTTCATCCAGTCTCCAAAGAGCAAAGGTTTCTCTTCCTCCTTTCAAGGAGGGAGGAGGAGGTAATTGCCTCTTTCTCCTATAGATAAGCAAATAAAAATCAATTTTATCCAGTCCTCCCCTGTAATATAGACTATAAAATTTGTGTCTGTAAGATATTTGACCTGGTTTTCATTGCATCACCTTTGGGGTAAGAATTGGGATGTGAGGGATCATGTGGTCATTATTTTTAAGTGTATAGTGATCATCTACTTTTGATCTAGAATGCCTTGTATGGCATTCAGGATAAAATTAATAAAGGTGAGTGTTGGGGCTCCTGGGTGGCCCAGTCGGTTAAGTGTCTGCCTTCAGCTCAGGTCATGATCCCAGGTTCCTGGGATTGAGCCCCACATCAGGCTCCCTGCTCAGTGCGGGGCCCGCTTCTCCCTCTCCCTCAGCTGCTCTCCCTACTTGTGCTCTCCCTTCTTTCTCTGTCAAATAAATAAATAAATAAATAAATAAAATCTTTAAAAAAAAGGTGAGTGTTAAAACCCCAACAAAGACAAGTAAAGAGCAGATCAAAAAAAAAAATGTGACGTGATAATTAATATCTAGATTGAGGATAGAGTCCACAAGATTGATAATGTTAAATTTTTTAAAAGACTTACTTTTAAACTTGTTATATATTATACATCCTTATCAGAACATCAGACTATTTATTTTTTTATTTATTATTTATTTATTTATTTATTTATTTTTAAAGTTTTTATTTATTTATTTGACAGAGATAGAAACAGCCAGCGAGAGAGGGAACATAAGCAGGGGGAGTGGGAGAGGAAGAAGCAGGCTCATAGCAGAGGAGCCTGATGGGGCTCGATCCCATAACGCCGGGATCACGCCCTGAGCCGAAGGCAGACGCTTAACCGCTGTGCCACCCAGGCGCCCCACATCAGACTATTTAAGGATGATACAGATTGCTAATATTTGGTTTATTTACCTGTAATTTAAATTAAATCACATTTATAATCTGTTGTAATCATCAAAGACAATAAAGTAAAACCCTGCTGAAGTGATTTCTTTAGTTCCTATAGTTGTAATTCATATTTTTATTATAATTCCACCTTTATAAAGATTATAGTGTCATTAATCTGATGTTGTTTTCAGTTTGTAAAGAGTTTGCCCTACAGCATCTGTATTTAATTTCTGAAAACAGTGGGAAAGTTGTGTTTAGCAACTTTTTATTTATCTTTTATTATTTATTTTCATAGATAGAAGATCCAGTGTAGATCCTACGAGAAAACAATACTCAAAAAAACAACATTTCTAATATTTCATCTTTGTTATCCTGCTTCTTGCTGACTTAATACTTATTGGCGGCTAGAAACAAATATAATTTGAAGGTCTGACCCCTGTAGACTGAGGATTGGAAAAGTATGGTTTGCTTTTTTCATGAAATCAGAGAAATCAGTTTGAAATCAAATTTTAAAAAGTTCAAAGAGATGTTTCTTTAAATGCTGAAAAAAAAAGGACTTGAGAGTGTTTTTTCCATTGAAATAACTGCCACTCGGTGGAACTGGACAGGATTTAAAGATCATACAGCTAGAATGCAGTTTTACTTTTCAGTCCTGTGATAAGAAATCCTACTAACAAAATATTTGAAGTCATCTAAAATGTATAACTTCAAAGCATTCATATTGACCACAACATAGAGTTACTTAAGAAATATGTTACATGTACTTAATTAACAAGAAGTGTCTGTTTGCTCTAAATGAAAAACATTCAAATGCCATGCATATATATTCACTGCCAGTCCTGTCCTACATCTTATATTAGTTTATATTGCAGAGATATTAAGGTATACTTTTGCATTTATGAGAAATAAAGTTAGAGCCAACAGCTGGTGCCTCATAATTTCAGTTTTCAAGACACTAGTATTGTATGGCACAGGATATAATCACTATTCCTATAACTGCAGCTTTTCCCCTCTGAGCTAACTCTTCTGCCATGAAAAAACTCTATGGACTCTGCATTTACTAGGGCTTCTGGGAAACATTACAGATTAACAGATCCAATAAATAGAGTTTTTGTGGAAGGACTTCAAGAGCATCTTTGAAATGTTTATATTTCCTGCTGTCCCACTTGACTCTCTGGGAAATGCATGACTACAATCACACCCTTTCTCTGAGCTTAAGACACTGAACATTTTTGCCAACATTGTGGGACTTTTTTCTAAGATAAGTTGGGTTGAGAGTTTTGGCTTAAAATAGTGGTTTGAGCAAACACATTTATGGCTTTTCTCTCATGAAACCCCACTAAAGTGAGAGAAAAGGATTTTTAAGATGCTTATCTTGAAAATGACAGAGTACAAGAAGAGAGAACAGCAATACAAATTTGGAAATTCAGAAGGAAAATGAGGATTGTGATGATTTAACATGTCTAAGAAGGTTGTATTCTAACCTGGCAGTGGGTAAAGTCAAATGGTGTACCCCATAGAATCTCCAGAAAGCCCAGGAGTTGCTAGAATTCAAGACCTATGTAAAGGATGGATAAAGGTAGGACTATGACAGGAGCATTATTTTAAGTTTTGTTTATAAGACCCATATCCTATCCCTGCTCTGAAACCTAAATGACTATGATGCTGTATCCTGACAATGTTATAAAGATTTGTTATTGAGATTTATCTGAAGCATAAACTGGCCTCTAGACTGTGGGCAAAAGGCAAAATGGAAGGTACGGGTTACATACTAGACAAGGGGATAAAACGAAAGTTTACATAGTGAATATGGAGACTATGTTCTTGCTCATTTGATTTCTAGAAAACTGAAAGTAAAGGTTATATGATCCAAATAGGATAATAAAATAATTTGGAAGGGAGTATCTTATCATTTTAAGAAGAAAAGACTTAATGCTGAGATTGGAGTTCCCCCAGTGAATCAGAATATTTCAGCAAAGTTCGTAATCAGGGGAGTCTGGGAAGATGGCAGAGTAGGAGGGCCCTAAGCTCCCTTGTCCCATGGATAAAATTGGATGACACTCACATCAGTGTAAATAATTCAGGAAACAACCCAAAGACTGTCAGAACAAATTCCACAACTAGAGGCAGAGAAGATGCCACAATGAAGAAATTCTGGTGGCAGCAGGTCTCATTTTGCAAGCAGACCAGTGCATAACTTATTGAAATGCACCCCACCCAGCTGGGAACAGTGCCCATGGCAGGCAAAGAGAACTTCTTCTGACAACTGGACCGAAGGAAGACGTGGCCAGGACTCCATAGCAAAGGACGCACAACATACATAGGAGACACTCTCTGAACTGCCAGGTCCTGAGCAACAGGGAACACTGCACTACAGGATCTCTTCTTTATAAAGCCATTACCTTCAAGAACAGGAGATGTAGCTGACTTTCTATACACCCAGAAACAGACACAGAGAGTTAGACAAAATGAGAAGAGAGAAGAATTTGTCCCAAATGAAAGAACAGGACAAAACCACAGTAAGGGACCTAAGCAAAATGGATATAAGTAATATGCCAGATAGAGAATTTAAAGTAATGATCATAAAGATACTCACTGGAATTGGGAAAAGAGTGGAGGACATCAGTGAGATCCTTAACAAAGAGATAAAAAAGAACCAGTTAGAGATGAAAAACACAATAAATGAAATTAAAAATACACTTGATGGGATAAATAGGCTAGAGGAAGCAGAGGAATGATTTAATGACTTGAAAGACAGAATAATGGAAAGTAATCAAACTGAGAAGGTGAGAGGAAAAATATACAAAATGCGAATAGACTTAGGGAATGCAGTGACTCCATCAAACATAATAACGTGCATTATAGGGAGCCCAGCAGAAGAAGAATGAAAAGGGGGCAGAAAACTTTAAATATTTAAAGAAATAAAACCTGAAAACTTCCCTAATCGGGAGAAGGAAACAGACATCCAGATCCAGGAGGCAGAGATTCCCCAATAAAATCAATGCAAGGAGGTCCACAACAAGACACAGAGTAATTAAAATGGCAAAAAGTAGTGATAGAGAAAACATTTTCCAAGCAGAAAGAGAAAAGAAGACAGTTACACACAAGGAAAATCCCATAAGGGTATCAGCTGACTTTTCAGAAGAAACTTTTCAGGCCAGGAAAAAAGTGGCATGATGTATTCAAAGTGCTGAAAGGAATAAATCTTCAGTCAAGATTACTGTATCCAGCAAGGCTATCATTCAGGATAGAAGAAGACATAAAGAGTTTCTCAGGCAAACAAAAACTAAAGGAGTTCATGACCACTAAACCAGCCCTGCGAGAAATATTAAAGGGGACTCTTTGAGTGGAAAGGTAAGACCATAAGTAAGAGAATAAAAAGTTGGAAGCAAAAAAGCAGTAAAAATAAGTATATCTGTAAAAATCAGTCAAGGGTTTCACAAAATAAAATGGTATAAAATATGACACTGTATATATAAAACTTGGGGTGGGGTAAGAGGAGGAGAGAATGAGTTCAAGCTTAAGTGAATATCAATTTCATATAGACTGCTATCTGCAGAAAATGTTATATACAAATCTGATGGCAATCACAAATCAAACAAAAGTAGTAGATATGCAAAGAATAAAGAGAAAGGAATCCAAGCATATCACGAAAGAGAAGCCTACAAACCATTAAGGAGAGCAAGAGAAGAAAAGGATCAGAGAGAAAGTAAAAACAAAATAACCACCAAACTATAAAATGGCAATAAATAGATATCAGTAATTACTTTGAATGTAAATGGACTAAACACTCCAATCAAAAGACATAGGGTGACAGAGTGGTTAAATAAAAAACAAAAGCAAAAAAATGACACCCATCTATTTCTTACCTACAAGAGACTCTTCAGACCTACAGATACCTGCAGATTGTAAGTGAGGGGATAGAGAAACATTAATCATACAAATGGATGTCAAAGCCAGAGTAGCAATGCTTAAATCAAACAAAATAGATTTTATTTTCTTCAAATAGACCTAGAAGTGGGATTGCTGGATCATATGGAAGTCCTATTTTTAATATTTTTTAGAAACATTGATACTGTTTTCCATTGTGGCTACAACAATTTGCATTCCCACCAACAGTGTGAGGGTGTTCCCTTTTCTCTATCCTTGCCAATACTTGTTATTTCTTATCTTTTTGATACCAGCCATTCTGACAAGGTGATATCGCAATGTGGCTTCCTTTTCTTTCCTTTTATTTTCTTCCCTTCCCTTCCCTTCCCTTCCCTTCCCTTCCCTTCCCTTCCCTTCCCTTCCCTTTCCTTTCCTTTCCTTTTCTTTTTCCGTTTTGTTTTTTTTAAACTTATTTTATTTAAATTCAATTCGTTAACATATAGTGTATCATTAGTTTCAGATGTAGAGTTCAGTTATTTATCCATTCAAAATTGACTTTAAAATAAAGACTGTAACAAGAGAAAAGAAGGACACAATATAAAAAAAAGGAGATAATCCAACAAGAAGATATAGCGATTGTAAATATTTATGCGCCCAACATTGGGAGCACCCAAATATACAAAACAGTTAATAAAAAACATGAAAGAACTAATCATTAGTTATACAATAATAGTGGGGCTTTATCACCCCACTTATATCAATGGACAGATCATCCAAATATAAAATCAGCAAGGAAATAGTGGCTTTGACTAACCAGATGGATTTAACATATATTCAGAACATTCAGTCCTAAAACAGCAGCATACACATTCTTTTCAAATGCACATGAAACATTCTCCAGAATAGACCACATATTAGGTCACAAGACAAGTCTCAACAAATTCAAAAAGATTTAAGTCATACCTTGCATCTTTTCTGACCAGACCACTATGAAAACAGAAATCAACCATAAGAAAAAATCTGGAAGACCACAAATTTATGGAAGTTAAATAACATGTTAATGAACAATGAATGGGTCAACCAAGAAATCAGAGAAGAAATCAGAATTACATGGAAACAAATGAAAATGAAAACAATGATCCCGAATTGTTGTGATGCAGCAAAAGTCATTAACAGGGAAGTTTCTAGCAGCAATACAGGCCTACCTGAAGACGCAAGAAAAATCTCAAGTAACCTAACTTTACACCTAAAGAAGCTAGGAAAAGAAGGAAAACCCCAAAACCAGCACAAGGAAAGAAATAATAATGATTGGAGCATAAATAAATGAAATAGAAACTAAAAAAACAATAGAGCAGGTAAATGACACCAGGAGATGGTTCTTTGAAAAGTTCAACAAAATTGATAAATTTCTAGCCAGACTCGCTAGGAAAAAAAGAGAGAGAGAGAATGGACTCAAACAAACAAAATCATAAAATGAGTGAAGAGAAATAACAACTAACACCACAGAAATACAAACAATTTTAAGAGAACATTATGAAATATTGTATGCATCAAATTGGACAACCTAGAAGAAATGGATAAATTCCTAGAAACACATAAACTACCAAAACTGATGCAGGAAGAAATAGAGAATTAGAGCAGATTGATTACCAATAAGAACACTGAATCAGTAATAAAAATAACTCCCAACCAAACTAAAGTCAAGGACCAGATGGCTTTACAGGCTCTTTTCTTTAGGTTTTTATTTAAATTACAGTTAGTTAACTGCGCGCGCGCGCACACACACACACACACACACACACACACACACACACAATGTTATATTAGTTTCCGTTGTACAATTTAGTGATTCAGCACTTACATACAACACCTGGTGCTCATGCACAACAAGTGCATCTATTTATCCATGCCTTCCCATGTCCCCTCTGGTGACCATCAGTTTATTCTGTATAGTTAAGAGTCTGTTTCTTGGATTGTCCCCCCTCTTTTTTTTCCCCTCTGCTACTTTTTTTCTTAAATTTCACATATGAATGAAATCGTATGGTATTTGTCTTTCTCTGACTGACTTATTTCACTTAGCAAAATACTACCTCTATCCATGTCCTTGCAAATGGCTAGATTTCATTCACTTTTATGACCGAGTAATATTCTATTCTATATATATATATATACCACATCTTTTTTATCCATTCATCAGTTGATGGCCATTTGGGCTCTTTCCATAATTTGGCTATTGTTGATAATGTTGCTATAAACATTGGGGTGTATTGTATCCCTCTGAATTAGTATTTTTGTATACTTTGGATAAATACCTACTAGTGCAATTGCTGGATCATAGGGTAGTTTTATTTTAACTTTTTGAGAAACCTCCATACTGTTTTCCAGAGTTGTTGCACCAGTTTGCATTTCCACCAACAGTGTAAGAAGGTTCCCCTTTCTCCACATCCTCACCAACATCTGTTGTTCCTGTGTTGTTAATTTTAGCCATTCTGACAAGTGTGAGGCGATATCTCATTATGGTTTTGTATTGATGGATTTGTATTTGGATTTGTAATTTTCTGATGATAAATGATGTTGAGCATTTTTTCATATGTCTGTTGGCTGTCTGTATGTCTTCTTTAGAAAAATGTCTGTTCATGTCTTCTGCCCATTTATTTACTGGATTATTTGTTTTTTAGGTGTTGTTTCATAAGCTCTTTATAGATTTTGGATACCAACCCTTTTAGTTAGTTGCCTTTTAGTTTGTTGATTTTTCCTTTACTGTGCAGAAGCTTTTTATTTTGACTAAGTCCCAATAGTTTATTTTTGCTTTCGTTTCCCTTACCTCAGGAGACATATCTAGTAAGAAGTTGCTACAGCTGATATCAGAGAGGTTACTGCCTGTATTCTCCTTTAGAATTTTAATGCTTTCCTGTCTCATAGTTAGGTCTTTAATCCATCAAGTTTATTTTTGTGCATGGTATAAGAAAGTGGTCCAGTTTCATTCTTTTGCATGTTTTGTCCAGTTTTCCCAACATATTTGTTGAAGAGATTGCCTTTTTTCCATTAGATATTCTATCCTGCTTTGAAGAAGATTGACCATATAGTTGTGGGTCCGTTTCTGGGTTTTCTGTTCTGTTCTGTTGATCTGTGTGTCTATTTTTGTGCAAGTACAATACTGTCTTGATAACTACAGCTTTGTAGTATAACTTGAAGTCCAGAATTGTGATGCCTCCAGCTTTGCTTTGCTTTTTCAAGGTTGTTTTGGCTATTCAGTGTCTTTTGTGGTTCCATACAAATTTTAGGATTGTTTGTTCTTGCTCTGTGAAAAATGGTGTTGGTATTTTAATAGGGATTGAATTAAATTTGTAGTTTGTTCTGGGTAGTGCAGACATTTTAACAATATTTGTTCTTCCAATCCATGAATATGGAATGTTTTTCCATTTCTTTGCCATCTTCAATTTCTTTCATTAGTGTTTAATAGTTTTCAGAGTACAGATCTTTTACCTCTTTGGTTAGGTTTATTCCTAAGTATCTTATGGTTTTTGTGGCAAGTGTAAATGGAGTTCATTCTTTGATTTCTCTCTCTGCTGCTTCATTATTGGTGCATAGAAATGCAGCAGATTTCTGTATGTTGATTTTGTATGCTGTGACTTTACTGAATTCATGTATCAGTTCTAGCAGTTTTTTGGTGGAGTTTTTTTGGTTTTCTACATAAAGTATCATGTCATCTGTAGAGAGTGAAAGTTTGGCTTCTTCTTTGCTGATCTGGATACCTTTTATTTCTTTTTGTTGTCTGATTATTATGGCTAAGACTTCCAGTACTATGTTAAACAACAGTGGTGAGAGTGTACATCTCTGTCTTGCTCCTAATTATAGAGGAAAAACTCTCAGTTTCCCCCCATTGAGGTTGATACTATGGGTTTTTCATAGATGGCCTTTATTATATTGAGGTATATTCTCTCTAACCCTAGTTTGTTGAAGATTTACTTTTTTAAATCATGAATGGATGTTGTACTTTGTCAGATGCTTTTTATGCATCTATTGAAATGATTGTATCATTCTTATCTTTTCTTTTATTAATGTGGTATAGTACATTGTTTGGTTTGCAAATACTGAACCACCCTTGCAGACTAGTAATAAATCCCACATGATTGTGGTGAATGATTCTCTTAATTATACTTTTGGATTCATTTGCTTAGTATTTTACAGAGAATATTTGTATCCATGTTTTTCAGGAATATTGGCCTCTAGTTCACTTTTTTAGTGGAATCTTTATCTGGTTTTGGTATCAGGATAATGCTGCCACATGGAATGAATTTGGAAGTTTTCCTTCCTTTTCTAGTTCTTGAGAAGAATAGGTATTAACTCTTCTTTAAATGTTTGATAGAATTCACTTGTGAAGCCATCTGGTCCTGGCTTTTGTTTGTTGGGAAATTTTTGATTATTGATTCAATTTCTTTGCTGGTTATAGGTCTGTTCAAGTTTTCTATTTCTTCCTGTTTCAGTTTTAGTAGCTTTTGTTTCTAGGAATTTATCCATTTCTTTTAGGTTGTCCAATTTGTTGGCATATATTTTTTCATAATATTCTCATAATCATTTGTATTTCTGTGGTATTGGTTGTTATTTCTCCTCTTTCATTGATTTTATTTCTTTGGGTCCTATCTCTTTTCTTTTTGGTAAGTCTGGCTAGAGGCCTATCAGTTGTATCAATTCTTTCAAAGAACCAGCTCCTGGTTTCATTGATCTGTTCTGTTGTTGTTGTTGTTGTTTTTTAGTTTCTATATCATTTATTTCTGCTGTAATCTTTTCATTTGTTGTTCTTTTTCTAGCTCCTTTAGGTGTATGGTTAGTTTGTTTGAGATTCTTCTTGTTTCTTATGGTAAGCCTGTATTGCTATATAATTCCCTCTTAGAAGTGCTTTTGTTGCATCCCAAAGGTTTTGGACCATTGTGTTTTCATTTTCATTTGTTTCCATGTACTTTTTTATTTCTTCTTTGATTTCCTGGTTGGCCCATTCATTGTTTAGTAGCTTGTTGTTTAACCTTCATATATTTGTTGTCTTTTCCATTTTTTTTTCTTGTGGTTAACTTCAAATTTCATAGTAGTATGGTCAGAAAATATGCATAGTATGTCTCAGTATTTGTATATTTTGAGGCCTGATTTATGACCTAACATATGATCTATTTTGGAGAATGTTCCACTTGAAAAGAATGTGTATGGTGCTGTTTTAGGATGGAATATTTGAATAAATTTGTAAAATCCAGGTGGTCCAGTGTGCCATTGAAAGCCATTGTTTCCTTGTTGATTTTCTGCTTAGATGATCTGTCCATTGATGTAAGTGGGGGTATGAAGGCCCCAGTACTGTTGTATTATTATCAGTTAGTTTCTTTATGTTTGTAATTAATTGCTTTTAGAGTTGTTAGATCTTTTTGTTGGATTGTTCCCTTTATTATGATAGAATGCCCTTCTTCATCTATTGTTACAATCTTTGTTTTAAAGTTTAGTTTGTTCTATATAACTTGCTACTCTGGCTTTCTTTTGATGTCCATTTGCATGATTAAGTGTTTCTCTATCCCCTCACTTCCAATATGAAGGTGTCTTTATATCTAAAAGGAATCTCTTATAAGCAGCATATAGATGGGTCTTTTTTAAAAAATCCATTCTGATACCATGTATCTTTTGATTGGAACGTTTAGTCCATTTACATTCAGAGTAATTATTGATAGATATGTATTTAGTGCCATTTTATTACTTGTTTTGTCATTGTTTCTGGAGATTTTCTCTGATCCTCTCTTGTCTTTGTCATTTTTGGTCTTTTCTTTCCACTCAAAAATTCCCCTTTAATATCTCTTGCAGGGTTGTTTTAGTGGTCATGAACTTTTAGTTTTTGTTTGTCTGGGAAACTCTTTATTGTTCCTTGTATTGTAGATGATAGCCTTGCTGGATATTTTATTCTTGGCTGCAGACTTGTCTTATTTAGCACTTTGGATATATCATGCCACTTTCTTCTGGCCTGCCAAGTTTCTGTTGAGAAAACTCCAGCTAGCCTTGTGGGTCTCCCCTTGTGCATCAAGGACTTCTTTTGTCTTGCTGTTTTTAAGATTTTTTTCTTTATCACTATATTTTACAAATTTAATTACAATATGTCTTGGTGTGGGCCTGCTGTTGATGATTTTGATGGGAATTCTCTGTGCTTCCTCGATCTGGATGTTTGTTTCCTTCCCCAGATTAGGGAAGTTTTCAGCTATTATTTCTTCAAATAATTCCCCCCCCCACTTCTCTCTTCTTCTAGTACTCCTATAATATGAATGTTATTACATATGATGGAGTCACTGAGTTCCCTACGTCTATTTTCATGTTCCATGATTCTTCTTTCTCTCTTTTGTTCAGCTTCATTATTTTTCATTATTTTGTCCTCTAGGTCACTAATTCATTCCCCTGCTTCTTCCAGCCTCCTGTTCATTGCATCAACCTTTTATTGCATTCCTCATCTCTGACTGATTTTTTTAAGTATGTGGTAAGGATCTCCCTGATGTCTTCCATTC
The DNA here is from genome assembly GCF_002007445.2 of Ailuropoda melanoleuca. Taxonomy (NCBI): domain Eukaryota; kingdom Metazoa; phylum Chordata; class Mammalia; order Carnivora; family Ursidae; genus Ailuropoda; species Ailuropoda melanoleuca. Next base: position 45,338,304 of record NC_048223.1, read on the forward strand.
TTTTGTTAAGCCCAGTGTGTATCCTTATGATAGTTGCTTTAAATTCACCATCAAGTATGTTACTTATATCTGTTTCGCTTAGATCTCTGGCCATGGCCTTATCTTGTTCTTTCATTTGGGATGAATTTGTACATTTGGCAATTTTGTCTAAGTCTCTGCCTTCTTCTGTATGTTAGAAAAACCAGTTATCCTGTTTTTGAAAATAATGGCTTCATGAAGAAGAGGTCATGTAGTATCCAGGGCCTGGCACTTCAGGGAGTATCTCCAGTGTGTGCTGCATGTCCTCTGCTGTTGTGCTTCAGGTCTGTCATGTGCAGAGGCTCTCCTTCCCTGCTGTGGGCACTGTTTTGTCCTTGAGCAGAACGTGACTGATTTCAACTAGGTGTGCTCTAGAGTGCTTGTTAAATGAGACCTGACTACTTGCCCTAGAACCGAACCCCTGAAGAACTCTTTGGTTGGCAGATGTGGTGTGGGCAGGGGTTTCTACTCCTCTTCTGGGAAAGAAGCCCATCACACTGGGACTGAGGCAAGTTTGACTGAGAAGGGAAGTCCCCCCAGAGCTCAAGGGTGTGGGATTTGGTGTAAACAAGTTAGGCAGCCTGTGTTGGGACTGTGCTGCTTTTTGCAGGTTGCTCTGTGTTTATGCTGAGGGGTGAGGGAGTAAAATGATGTGAGCCAGCTCCTTTGTCCCTGGAGAGGCGTCTCCCTGAATCCTGCGTTTCAGGGAAGCACTGTGAGATGAGCAAATGATCTCCCCAACTGTGCGTCCTAAGTGTTTCAGATTGCTGTTTCATACTGTCTGCTTCTGGATCATTTGCCTGCCTTCTCTCCAGGAGCAGGGCAGTGCCTTCTGAGCTCTATCCCAGCCAACCCTGCTAACCTTTAAAACTGCAGACTTTAGAGACATGGTATGGGTTGGGGCTTGTTCTGATCTTCTGGCAGAGGAGCCTGCTGCAGAACTACTGAAGCAAGCTTGACTGAGAAGGGCAGTCCTGCCAGAGCCCAGGGGGATAGGACTTGGCATAGGCAAATTCTACCAAACATTTAATGAAGAGTACCTGTTTTTCTCATAGTAGTCCAGAAATGAAATTGGAAAGAAAACTTCCAAATTCATTCTATGTGGCGAGTACTACCCTCGTACTAAAGCCAGATAAAGACAGCACAAAAAAGGAAAATAGAGGCTAATATCTCTGATGAATATAGATGCAAAAAAGCTTCAACAAAATGCTAGCAACTGAATCCGACAATACATTAAAAAATCATTCACCACTTGATAAAAATCATTCACCATTTGATAAAACCCAAATCAGGGGCACCTGGGTAGCTCAGTCAATTAAGCGTTCAACTCTTGGTTTCGGCTTAGATCATGATCTCAATATCATGAGATTGAGCCCTGAATTGAGCTCTGTGCTCAGTGTGGAGTCTGCTTGAGATTCCCTCCCTCTCCCTCTGTCCCTCCCCCTGCTCATGCTCTCACTCTAAAATTAAATAAAAACTTTAAGAAAACCAAAAACAAATCAAATGGGATTAATCCTGGGTTGTAAGGGTGGTTCAAGATTCTCAAATCAATCAATGTGATGCATCACATCAATAAAAGATAAAAACCATATGATCATTTAAATAGATGCAGAAAAAGCATTTGACATAGTAAAACATCCATTCATGATAATAACCCTCAATAAAGTAGGTCTATAGGGAACATACCTCAACATAATAAAGGCCTTATATGAAAAACCCACAACTAACATCATACTCAGTGGGCAAAAACTCAGAGCTTTCCCCTAAGATCAGGAACAAGACAAGGAAGTCTGCTCTTAACACTTTTATTCATTATAGTACTGGAAATCCTAGCCACAACAATCAGACATCAAAAAGAAATGCTTTCAAATTGGTAAGGAAGAAGTCAAACTTTCACTATTTGCAGATTAGGTAAAGTCACAGGATATAAAATTAATGTATAGGAATCTGATCCATTTCCATACACTAATAATGAAGCAGCAGAAATAGAAATTAGCAAAATCCCATTTGGAGTTGCACCAAAAATAATAAAATACCTAGAAGTTAACTTAACCAAGGAGGTGAAAGACCTGTACCCTAAAAGGTATAAAACATTGCTGAAAGAGATTGAAGATGGACACAAAGAAATGGAAAGAGATTCTGTGCTTATGGATTGGAAGAACAAATATTGTTAAAATGTCTATACTACCCAAAGCAATCTACAGATTTAATGCAATCCCTATCAAAATACCAATAGCATTTTTCACAGAACTAGAACAAATAATCCTAAAATTTGTATGGAACCACAAAAGACCCCGAATAGTCAAAGCAATCATGAAAACGAAGAACAAAACTGGAGGCATTGTAATTCCAGACTTCAAATTATATTATAAGGTTGTATTAATCAAAACAGTATGGTACTGGTACAAAAATAGACACATAGATCAATGGAATAGAAAACCTAGAAATAAACCCACAATTATATAGTTAATTAATTTTCAACAAAGGAGAAAAGGATATCCGATAAGGAAAAGCCAGTCTCTTCAACAAATTGTATTGGGAAAACTGGACAGCAACATGGAAAAGAATGTAAGGGGACAAGCTTCTTACACCATATACAAAAATAAACTCAAAATGGATTAAAGACTGAAATGCAAGACCTGAAACCATAAAAATCTTAGAAGATACAGCACAGGAACCAATTCCCTGACATTGGTCATAGCAACATTTTTGTACATATGTCTCTGGAGGTAAGGGAAATAAAATAAAAAGCTTTTGGAACTACATCAAAATAAAAAGCTTCTGCACAGTGAAGGAAACAGTCAACAAAACTAAAAGAAAAGCTGCTGAATTGGCAAAGATATTTGCAAAAGTCATATCCAATGAAAGATTAGTATCCAAAATATATAAAAAATGGGTACAACTCAACACCAAAGAAACACAGATAATCCAAATAAAATGGGTAGAAGATGTTAACAGATATTTTTCCAAAGAAGACACACAAATGGAGGGAGGGAGGGAAGTAAGCACCTGGCTTAGATTGGTCTTCTGTATGCTTATTATTCACATAGTAAGGGACAAGGAAAAGCTATTAATCCCATAAAGACATACTTAATGCTGGGTTTCTTGGGCACTGAAGGGCCTTTATTGGTAGATTGAATGACATAGTATGAATTGCCCTTTCTATATTCATATGCAGCAGAGTGTGTCATTGGAGAGACATTGACTTTCCTTTAGCAATTGGATTGTGGGATAACTTTAGGTATGCAGGGGTGATGGAATAGTGAAACCATAGAGAGAGACTATGCTTTCAGACTCATCACTGTATTATCCTAGTTTCATAGAGCAATTGTGCAATTTTAAGATCTCTTCATGTCCCTCACCTCCAGATAGTCTGTTAGGTACAAAGCAGTCAATTTGAGGGTACCTATCCTTTAGTCACCATTGCCTGAACACCCTCTTTGCTGATGTGCACACAGAAACATTTACATGCACACACATGTTTTTCATAAGGACTTCCCTTAGCAGTTAATCACAGCTAAGGAATTTTATTTCAGGTGATCTTAGTGGTCTCAGTCTCCTATTTTTAGAAATTAAGTGGGGTTGGTTTTTGTGAACATCCACTGACCACATATCCCAAAAGCTGGATGATTTGGACTTTGATTTGGCTGAAATTGGACTTTTCCTTCCTTTAACGGTGGTGGTTATCCTCTGGACTCTCAGCCCACTTCCAGAAAGCCGTGGTGAATGCTTGCCCAGATATACGTCTCACCTTCTTAAATTTCATACAAATGAGGGGAAATAGCAAGAGTGCACACATACTAAATGTGCTGGAACAGTATTTATCAGGGAAAATTTATTGAGACAGCAGTAACAGAAGTGTGTGAGTCTCCTGTTGCTCAGTGAATTATAGGCCAGTGCCAAGAATTCAGGCAAGAGGCATTCTAACAGTTTGGCAGAGGAATTTTAAGTTATGATTAGGGAAGCACCAGCCCCGCTGGTGTGATTAGTGACTAAGAAACAATGGTAATATGTCTTATCAGAACTTGTCTCTGGAAACCTTTATTATATGACAGAAGTCTGGCTGCACCCTGGGCCATCAAGTAGATGGAGACTAAAGGTACTTCTGTAATCAGAAACACTTCTGATGACCCCCTGGATGGAATATACTCATTAAGGATGTGCCCATACCTCTATCCTGTTTTATATGAAAATTTTTTTCTAGGTCCAAACATTATGTCATGTAAGCATGATACCGGCCTGTCTCACTCTAGTATGAGTACAAATTAGTGTATTTCAAGTACATCAGGAACATAGGTGTGGGTTAGCTGATCTGGGCTGAGATAACTGCTCTTGGCACTGTTCTCTCACATGTTTTGGTGTCTGCGGGCTGTTGACTTGTCTAGAATGGCCTCAGCTTTTTTCCAGGTGCCTCATACATGATTCTGTAAGGCTTGCTTGTTCCTATGATGATGGCAGAGGTCAAAGAGAGAGCAAGAAGAATAATAAGGAAACCACCGGTCCCCATGTAGGTGACTGCCCTTGGCATGGGAATGAGGCTGTAGATATATTCTAAAGAAGATGAAGATCCTTGCCTAGTGATATGAGATCTGAAGAAGAAAAAGATCCTTGCCTAGTAAGTAATTCATTTGAGGCTAGAATGGGCACACAGTGTCTTGCCCTTGGATTTCTCCAGAATTCCCACGAGGCCATCTCAAATTCTTGAAATTTTCATGAGTGGTGAATATTTTGTTCATCTGTCTCTGATCTTTCAACAGGGGGTGGGGGCAGAACACTTCCAGCACCTGCTAGCACTTACTCTGCTCCTAAAACTTCCTAGCAAACTTGATTTATATATCATATAGTAGTATTGACAATTGAAAGTGATTGTCAGTAGTGGATCTTAGATCCCAAGGTTTAAGAAAAAGTCATTTGGAATGGCTCCCTCTTTCTCCAAAATGATAGAGATCATTGCAGGATGCTTGGGAAAAAAATCTTTGAAGTTCTCAACCTTCATGCTCTATCTGTGAATCGCAGCCTTGTTAATACTTTCCATGCTAGGTAGTGTATGCCTTTGGGACAGTCCATAAAAATGGTCTTACCCCATCTTAGGAAAAATAATCTGCATCCTGAGGGTGGTTGTCAGGCATTGCTAACAATCCTCTAGTATCTTTTTTAGAAAATTCAGTTCTTACTCTCACAGCTCTTAGGGGATTGATAATGGAATGGGTTATTTTGCTTAGAGGACACATTTGTGATCAGGGTAGTGGACTGAGAGTTCAGGGTTGATATGCCCAACAGTAATTCTCCCTGAAGCCTATCTCCCCAGACAAGGAATTGAAGAACAAAGCTCAATGGAAAGTGGCTATAGTTTAATAATTAATCCTGGTCAGCCATAGGCCTTGGAACTTTAGTCCCATATCATGCCAGTGAAGATATATGAGTTAGTTATGACTACTTAACAAACTACTCCAAAGTTCAGTGGCTTAAAACAACCATCTTTATTATTCTTCACAAATCTATGTATTAGCTTGGCATTATGTACTGGTCTGATCTGGGCTGAGATTAACTGGTCTTGGCTGTGTTCTCTCACATGTTTTGGAGTCTGCTCGCTGTTGGCTTGTCTAGAATGACCTCAGCTTTTTTCCAAGTGCTTCTCTTACACCTCTGGCAGGCTTGCTTGTTCCTATGATGATGGCAGAGGTCAAGAGACAGAGCAACCATCACTGTGTAAAATAGCTAATGGAAGTGAACACGTGGTTTTTAATTTTCTGATTACAGTACATTTGCTAACATCTCATTGGCCAAGGCAACTCACAGGCTGATCTCAGAGTCGGAAAAGGAAAGGATTATGAATTTATAGGTCAAAGCATATGGATATAGGGACAACATTAATTGAGGCTTTAAGCATCAATCTGCCATAGACCATCTTTTGTTCCAAATTATTTATTGCTTTCCAAATGCAGAATACATTCATTTCCTTCAAGTCCTCAAGGAATCTCGTCCAATTATAGCATCAGGCTAAGAGTCCAGTATTTTATGGTATATTTTAAAGTCAGGATGTGTTCTTCTTAATCCAGACACCTATGAACAAGTTTGTTAATACCACATACACCCAACATATGGGTTAAACAAGGGCAGTATAATCACAAGAGACATATCCATTCAAAAAAGGGAAGAAAGAAAACTGCATAGCCCACATTTGTCCATAGTAATTCTGAAATCTACCTGGGAATATGCTGCTAGGTCTTCCCACTCTGAGGTTAGAGACTGTTCCTTGATAAGACCCAGTTTTGCTGTTTGGGAGTGGCTAACCAGCCCATTGTTTTCTATAGCTCTTTGCTTCATCCTCTGGGATGTACTATTTTCCCTGCTGCTTGACCACTTTTGAATAGGGCGTCACTGCTCTCTGAGCAGTTTTCTCAGCTTTTCCTGCCTATAAAAAGTTGGTGTCCATTTAGAAATGGAGCAGAATTGTTAAAAGTTTATCCCGTTTCTCTAAGGTCACACAGGGTCATTGTGATATTTTTATATTTTTTAAAATATAAGGAAAAATATGCTGTTGTTACCTATTATACATAACTATGATTCCAGGAAATAATCTCATCTTGTTGATTTGTTAATTTTATGTCATATTTTATCTTAAGAATTTTCATAGACAAAAGAGCAAAATAACATTGCTTGAGGTGGTTGCATTACTATGGTCACAGCTTCTGTCAATGAAATATATTATTCAGCAACATTATTGTCTCACATTTCGGTGTCCTCTTACCCTGGGCATTGTTCTTTCAGTTTTGAAAGATTGAACTTGAGAATAGTATAGAACAGAAATAGTGTGCCATATCTCACTGACATAGTTATATCTCTTTTATTACATTATATGTTCCTTAACTATAATTTATGGTCAAGGAACTTTTAAGCTAACTATTTTAAATATTTTTTGAAAAGATGACAATAGTTTATAGGCCTTTCGTATTTCTGTAAGGGTTAATTTTGTGCAAAATGTAGTAAAGAAAGGGCTCACTATGTATATAACAAATGTTTGTGATTCCAAGAGAACCTGGTTAAAATTATTTTTCCTGTGTTAATCATTCTCATATTTCACACTAAAATTCAATAAAATTTATGGCACTTTAATGCACTTTCATGTACTTATTACAAAAGCCATAGATATTTAAATTATTTTTCTCATTTTGACTATGTTATGCTAACTGATTTTCTCCAAGTCCATCCTATTATTTTTATATCCTCTTTCCTCTATAATTTGGAGATTTTGGAAATTAATGACTTATTTCTCTGGGATGATTATTGGATGATAAAAAGTAGTTAGGCTTCTTAGGGAAGGGTTGTCATCAATATATTCTGTGTTTATTCTTTTAATAATATTTGTTGATTTAAACTAATATAACCTAATTTTTCCCCAAATCTCAGGCAAGAAAATAGATTGAGGAAATATGCATATAAATGAGCTACTGCAACAAAGCAATAAACATCAATAAGAGGAAGTAATTATATTTACTCTAAAGTTCCAAATGGGGGCAAAAGTATACAAATTTTGATAGTATGGGTGGCAATATAATCACCTGTGATTTCCACAAGAAAAATAAATTAAGAGGGGAATAGGAAAAGAATATAATAATAAAAAAGAAACCCAAACAGATTAAAACAAAAAAATTAAAATTTCTATGCCAGGTCTTTTTTGTTTTAAGATTTTATTTATTTATTTAAGAGAGAGTGTGAGCATGAGCAGGAGGAAGGGCAGGGGGAGGGGGAGAAGAAGGTCCCTGCTAGTGGGGAGTCCGACTTAGGGCTTGATTCTAGGACCCCAGGATCATAACCCGAGTCGAAGGCAGATGCTTAACCAACTGAGCCACCCAGGCACCCTGCCAGGTCTTTCTTTAAGACTTGAAAGAAAGAACTCACTCTCTTTTCCTTCCTTCCTTCCTCCATTTTTTCCTCCCTCCTTCCCTTCATTCCATTCTTTCTCTATAATATGAAATGATAAATAGCTATGTCATTTATTACACATAAACATGATGACATTGATTTAAGGATGTCATGAGAAGAAATACCCAAGGTATCTCCCTTAGTTACTGTCGTAATGACTACAAAGACAAACTAGCGTACAAGTCAAAGCAGAATTTTCATTCAGCCACAATAATGACTACTTCTTTGAGCTTAGGGACAATGAATTATACTTTTTCATTCACTTCTTAGGGATTAGTTTAGTACCTTGCTCTTGGTAAGCTCTCAAAAAATCATTTTTAATGAGAAAGTATTTCAAAAAAAATGACAAAAGGATTTTAATTTCCATAATATTTTAATGATTTTCCAAATCTAATGACAAATGGAAAGAAAGTGTGATAAAGGAGTTAATGGAGTTCAGTCCCAAACGGGGCTATTCCATTAGCAAATCATGTACATTTTCTTGGCCTCAAATTTCTTAAGTGTAACACAAAGGAATAAAACTAGAGGACCTTGACAATGTTTACAATTTATTAGTTTTGAAAAGTATTTTTAAAAAGCTGAAAATTGGTTTGCTCATTATTATGGTTTCATTGCATTTTTTGGTATAATTTATTCTACAGTCATGGAATACCAACTCTATGTCATGTATGTGTAAAACTCCAGGAGAGGAAGATGAGTAAGATAAACTTTTCCTCAAGAGTTTATAATCTAGTTGGAGAGATAACAATAAATTTATTACTGTAATAAAATAATACAAATGCTGTGACTGAAGATGCACAAATGAGTAGTTCTATTCTTGCTGATGGTCTCAATCTGTTCAGGTTGCTATAACAAAATGCCATAGACTAGGTGGTTTACAAACAAAAGAAATTTATTTTTCATGGTTCTGGAGGCTAGAAAGTCCAAGATTGAGGTGCCTGTAGATTTGCTGTGTGTTGAGGCCCTCTTCCTGGTTCATAGACAGCTACCTTTCTGCTGGGTCTTCACAGGGCAGAAATGGTGAGGGAGCTCTCTGGGGGCTCTTTTGTAAGGGCACTGATTCCATGTATGAGCACTCACCTCTCAAAAGCCCCACATCCACATGCCGTCATATTGGGTGTGGGGATTTAACATATGAATTTGGAAGGGACATGGTTAGTTTATTGCACTAGAAAAAACTGATGGAGTGTTGAGAACTAACTTCTAGAAAAGATTTCGAATGTTCTGAGCCCCAAAAGATGATGGTCTTTGGTCATGGATGTGGTAGCAGAGGAATTTAGAGATTTAAGGTACAGAGCATGATAGGGCAATTATGTGCAATGTCATGTTATAATTGTGATAGAGGAACTGAAAAATTTTGTTCACTCATTTTCTCTTTCACTAAACTAAAAAATTTAGTGTTTCTTTAGGACATGTGGCTCTGGGAAGATAGGAGGTTTCCTGGAATATTTTATTATATTATTAAGGTTATCTTTAAGTAATGAGAAACTTTTTTTTTTCTTTTTGACTTGGGAGTAGGAATATATAGAATGAAGGAGAGAATTAAACCAGTTGGGGAAGGGGACCTAACACTTTATCCTCCTTATTCTTAGGGCTGTTTTTCGTATTTTAGTTTCTCTTATTCAACTTTTTTCTTTCAGGGCCTTAAAAAAACTATTTCTGAGAAAAAATGACCTGCTTAAAAGACAGCGTTTTTTGTTTGTTTTTTTTTGTTTTTTTAAGATTTTATTTATTTATTTGATAGGGAGAGAGAGCGTGTAACCACAGGAACAGGGGGGAGGGGCAGAGGGAGAAGCAGGCTCCCCACTAAGCAGAAAGCCCAACAAGGGACTTGATCCCAGAACTCGGAGATCGTGACCTGAGCCGAAGGCAGATGCTTCACTGAATGAGCCACCCAAGAACCCATGAAAGAAAGTTTTTTTTATTGAAATGAGGTAAGTCACCTTCTCAGTTGTATTGCCGCTAATGGTTATTTCTCCATCAGGGACACTGACATGCAGTGTGCTGGCTCCAATGAGCCTGGAGCGTAACTGGTGAGCAGTGAAGTAATGAAGCAATGGGAAGTGTGTGCTCAAACAAACTTTACTCTTTTTTTTTTTAATTGAGGTGTAATTGACATATGACAGTAGATTAGTTTCAGATGTATTATGATCCACTATTTGTAAATATTGTGAAATGATTACCATAATGTCTCATTAACATCTTTCACCATACAAAGTTGCATACATTTTTTTTTCTTGTGGTGAGAAATTTTTAAGATTTATTTTCTTGGCAACTTTCAAATATGCAGTATATAGCCACATTCACGTATTCTCCTTTTTTCTTAGTGATGGCACAACTAAGTCCTAGATGACATATGAGAAAAGTAAAGTATATCTTACAGCTGCAACAATTTTTAGTTAAAACCTGAAAATAATATGTTGAGAACAATGTCATAGAAATTCTAATTTAAATCAGAAGAGTCGGAATTTTGTGTTTTATATCAGCCAGTTGTTTAGAAATAATTTTGCAGGACTTTCCTTCTTCAGATACAATCACTGGGCAGCTATTTGGAGGCGTAATTGAATTTGAGCTTCATCCAAATAGTCAAAAAGGCTCTTATGGGAAACAGCAGGGGTGTCATGACAATACAAGGCTTAAAAATGACAACAGTGTCACAGTGGGCACTAGAATTCTTCTGAGTACTAAGTTGTATCTGCTCATGTGTTCTACAAGTATAGGTCAGTTTTCTTATGAGAGATAACTAAAAATTATTCTAAAAATCTGGGGAAATCTCTTTGGGAGTGTCACTGTTTTCATAAAATGTTCACACCCATGACTTCTGTATTCATTTTCCATCCCAATCAATACAACATATGATTTGCTAGACTGAACGGTTTATTAGAGAACCACTATGGGATCCACTGTGGAATGGCACATTTGCTCTTGTTTATGTCATCTAGAGAAGTTACAAATGGACTTGGAACACATTTGTTTTTCTCTTTGAATTGTGTATATTTGTCAATGAGTTCAATTGGATAATTTTGCTAACATGCTGAATGCTCTTCGAATATTTTTATAGGGATGATGTAGTTAGTGTCAAGATTGAAATAGATCATAAGAATTATTTAATAAAAAAAATAGTTCTTAGGGTGCCTGGGTGGCTCAGTCGTTAAGTGTGTGCCTTCGGCCCAGGACGTGATCCCAGAGTCCTGGGATTGAGCCCCACATCGGGCTCCCTGCTCTGCTGGGAGCCTACTTCTTCCTCTCCCACTTCCCCTGCTTGTGTTCCCTCTCTCGCTGGCTGTCTCTCTTTCTGTCAAATAAATAAATAAAATCTTAAAAAAAATAGTTCTTAGACTTTAGGTAGTTACATACTTCTGTAGACCCTGCTTCTTCACCAGATTGCATGGACATAAAGCCCCCCCTTGTTCCATGAGTTAAAATTAAAAGAAAGCTACCTTGACTGATGTATGTGGTGTCTGAGGTCAAACAAAGTTAAACAACTTGTTTAGAATACACTTCTAATTAATCTGAGCCTTAGGAGGGTAACCCTCTTAACTTGATTTAAAAATCAATGCCCTTTGTAATACCAAGTGCTCTCCAAACAGTCAAATGCCAATTGTCTTCATATGGGATTGTAGGGCTCAGTAGACTCTGTCTGCATTGCTATGTGATCATATACTTTGCATCAAGCTTGCATCACCGTTGTTTCTATCCTTTAAGGTCTCTCATTAGATGTAAGTTCCACCAATTTCTTGATCAGTTCGGGCTTTTTACTCTGACCATCACAGTTTCATCTTTCTTAGGTCAGTGTGAGGTTTGGGGTGGATATATGATAATAATCAGAGGGACATAAATGAAAACTACTTTTACAAACTGCGTGATACATTTAAACATTGTATATTTAGCTTTTAAACATATCTGAGAAAAAAGAAATAACCTAGAAAAAAATACATCCTTAGCCTGAGCTAGTTTTCAAAATTTCAGATCTTGTCTGTTTTTTATATGGGTTTCTGAAATTGGGTTTAACTGGATATTATTGCGTATTTGCAGGACTTTTCTCTCTTAAGAGACAAGCTGTTCCTTGATCTTTCTCTTTTTAGTTTATTTTAAAAGACTAGCATTTGTCTCTACACTTTTAAACACTACAGAAATTCTTTCATTTTTTTGAGTAAATTGTGATCACTGGGTTTGCTCTATCCAGTAAATGTAACAGAAAAGACAAAAATAATGATGAAATTTCTTGTTTTCTTCTTCCCATTCTTTAAAAGAAACCCTATATGCTTGTGAGGAATCATCCAGGCCCAGCTCTGTAAGACTGAACACAGTACTTGCGCTATCAATATTGAGCCGATGAAGTAACATGGGCTAGAACAAAAAGGACAGAATTTCTAAGTAGCTTGAATTTGGTCCTCACATTTTTTGACTCAGTATTTTAGTCTATTTAAAGATATTTAATTTGTACTGGACTTCAAATAATTTTCAATAGTGAGAACTGAGATAAAATAGCACAAATGGACACCTTTTATACTGAAAAAGATATTTTTAAGAAGCTCCTAATAAAAACGTTTCATTATAATTAAAATTTCTTATCTTCCAGCAACTGAAAGCAACAGCTACATTAAGTTTGAACCCTTCTATTAAACAACAGTGGTTGTTTAAAATACTGTACATGCTAAATCCAAAGAAATATGCCCACTTGAATATTCTGAACTAAAAATACACATGGCACTGTAAATTCTAATCTGCATGAAATTAAGAGGCAGAGATTATTTGGAGGCAGATGGGCTTCTCCTTGGATGTTTTATTTGAGTTTAGCTGTTTAATTAGGTTTGCTCCAGTGCTAAATAGTTATCCTGAGGGTGCAGATCATGAGTCTGTGCATCAACAGTTGATAAGCTAGCATATCTGTAAGTCGGCCAAGAAGGGGAAAAAAAGGGTACTCTATGTTTAGGAAGCTGGGTTTGTTAAGCCAGTGACCACATACATTTTAAAAGGTAGATAAATTCCACTGTATTAGCTTAGATGAAATTATTTTAATTGTGGAAGGTTTTGGCTGGGAGGGACCTAGGAAAGAGAATAATCAGCTATCAAGCATGGATTCCATTAGCCAGGTGGTGTGGTGCATGCATTATACACAGGATCTCATTTAATCCTCATAACAATTTATGAGATAGGTGAGGAAACAAAGATTTTAAGGGTGAATAATTTTCTCAGGATAATTAGAGAGCCAGATGTTGAATTAAAGTTGGAATGCACAGTATATTCTGCTAAGCGTTCTGATATGCCCTTATTTTGGGAAACCATGTTTTACAGCTCACCGACTAGAGAGCTGGGGCTTGCACATCTCAGTTAAGTGGATGGAAGTGCAATCAGAGATTTGCTGAGAAGTGCTTTCTTAAGATGATCACATCATATTTAAATGGGTCAGAATAGTGCCAGAGTTCACTCTAGTTTGTGCAGCTGAGCACACTGCCCAGTGTTTCAAGGATCAATACCTTTGATGTGATTGCTACAAAATGCCCCATTATGGGGACTCGGTGGCTGTGCCAAGGCAGCTTAATGTACCTGTGAGGCCTCTAGGTGGTGCCCTCTGCCCTCCAGAGAGGTCACAACTGACTACAGGCAAGAAGTGTAAACTCTGAACAGTTGTTTAGAGCTGCCCTTGACTGTTTTTCATCTTTTTGTCTCTGAAGTACTCTTTTTCCTTCCCTTCTAACAAATCAGGTTCTAATAAATAAAGAGAAAGCTAATCAGCATAAGGCTTTGTGGTTGGTAAGCACTTAAGTATTCTTTAGAGCTTTTGATTCTCACACCAACCATTTGAGGTAGTTTTATCTCAACTTCTTTAAAATGAGTGAAAAAAAAACCCAAGTCACTGGGTATTTACCCCAAAGATACAGATGCAGTGAAGAGAGGGGCTATATGCACCCCAATGTTCATAGCAGCATTGTCCACAATAGCTAAATTGTGGAAGGAGCCGAGATGCCTGTCAACAGATGAATGGGTTAAGAAGATGTGGTCCATATATACAATGGAATATTACTCAGCCATCAGAAAGAACGATTACCCAACATTTGCAGCAACGTGGACGGGACTGGAGGAGATTATGCTAAGTGAAATAAGTCAAGCAGAGAAAGATAATTATCATATGGCTTCACTCATTTATGGAACATAAGAAATAGCAGGGAGATTGGTAGGAGAAGGAAGGGAAGAATGAAGAGGGGGTAAATAGAAGGGGGAATGAACCATGAGAGACTATGGACTCTGGGAAACAAACTGAGGGCTTCAGAGGGGAGAAGGTGGGGGATTGGGCTAGGCCAGTGATGGGTATTAAGGAGGGCACATATTGCATGGAGCACTGGGTGTTATATGCAAATAATGAACCATGAAACACTACATCAAAAACTAAGGATGTACTGTATGGTGACATAACCTAATAAAAAATCGTTATTAAAAACAAAAAAACAAAAAAACCCCCAAGTGCTAAAGTGCATAGAACCCTGTAGTGACAGAGACACCGTTTGAACTCAAGCCTCTTACACAAAAACCAGTTTACATGCCATACTCCTTCTGGGTAGGATGACCAGATAGCCTGTTTTCCTGGGAGTCATCACCTATGCCTACTGCCTTGCCATAATTATTACTATTGCCCCTTTTTATCTTCAAAGTGTCCAAGTTTGAATGATAAAGTCATGTTGGTGACACTAATGAAGTCAGCCATGAATTTCTCTCCTTTCACGGTATTAAATTATAAGCCTTTATCTCTAGTTTAGTGAAATTTTCCTTTCTATAAAGAAATCTCAGACATCAGTGAATGGGTGAGGGATGCTTGTTCATTTGCTGAAGATGTGTGAATACTTCCATGAACTCTGAAGCCAAAGATGGAGAAACTGGCGTATTTTGCACTTCCTGAGATCCAGCTGGGCCCTGAACCTGCTTTCTGCTGCTGCGATCTGAGTGCACTTTTAATACTTGTGTTAGTCAGGGTTCTAATTATGCAAATTATAAAACCTACATTCAGAGCTTGTTTAAACCAAGAAAGGAATTGAATTTTGAGGTTCATAATTTGAAGTTCAAAGATGTCATCTTGTTTGGACACAGCTGGCACCAGAGCTTCAGTCTCTCTGTTTCTCTGTCTCCTGCTCTCTGGCTCTTTCCCATGCTTTTCCCTGAATGACCTTCATTTCTCAGAAAGGAACCTTCATTGCAGGGATAAAGAAAGTCACTGGCAACTTAAGCACTGCATTCTACCTTTCGCTCCAGCTAAAAGTCCAAGGCTGATTCTCCCTGGACTAACTTGGGTTATATACTTATTCCCGAACCAATCATTGTAGTCAGTGATACAGAATGTTCTAATTATATAGATGTGACATCATGTGCCCATCCCTGGAGCTTTATTGCAGTATTTGCCACATTGAGAACACAGATAGAAGTTGAAGAGGAGTGTTTCCCTTAAAGAAGATAAAAATAAAGAATGGACAATAAATGGCGGGCAAAACAACACCACAAAACAAACCAAACACAAGCTGTTCACTGTTCTGCTGCTTTGCCTAATAGAAAATAATATGTAACAAAGGAGGTATAAGTGGTGTAACTGGAAGGATGTTGTTTTCCTACAAATGATATGAATGAGTGCTGATCATGGCCCATTCTACTCTGGAAGGGTAACAGAGATCCTAGGGCTTCCTCAAATTATGGAATACTACTTCAGGCCTTTTGTTCTAAAGACTGAGTTTGTTCATGCGATTACTTCGCTATTGCTCCTGACACAGATTATCGCAAACTAAGAGCTTCAAACAACACAAACTTATTATCTTACAGTTGTGAAAGTCAGAAATCCAAAGCAAATTTTATGGGACTAAAAACAAGTGTCAGCAGGGCTGTGCTCCTTCTGGAGGCTTTAGGCTAGAAGCTGTTTCTTTGCCTTTTCCACCTTCTAGAGATTGTCTTCATTCCTTGGCCCACTGCCCCTCCTTTATCTTCAAAGTTCATCAGTCCAAGTTCTGTTTTCATGCTCACATCTTTTGGGACTCTTACCCACCTGCTTCCCTCTTATAAGGACCTTTGTGTGTATTTTGGGCCTCTCTGGATTACCTGAATTATTCAGGATAATCTTCTCAATTCAAGATCCTTAACTTAATCACATCTTCAGAGTCCTTTTTGCCTTGTAAATGAACATATTCACAAGTTCTGGGAATTAGAACATGGGTATCTTTGGGAGAGTCATTATTCTGTCTATTACGGTGTACTTCTGTGAATTTGAGAAACTCCGTCCTTCTCACTTAGAAATGGTTCAGCCATCACTCCCTGGATCTAAGCACTGAAGTTTTGGGAAATAAACACTTTTTTGCCTTCTCTCTTGAAGGCTAGTTTGGACAATAAGCCGTGGAAGGGAAATGATCACCAAAAGCTCCTTAGAGATCGTGACTTTGTTCTATAGCTTTAAGCCTTCTGTTTCATTGTGTATCCTGCCCCCACTAAGTCCTTTTACCTTGCATCACCCATGGTGAATAAGTAGTAAATATAGGTAGAACCAAAAGTGTCTTAGAGTCTTGAATGTTCTGTTGATTCAAAGGAGTTTGAGAGGAGAATCCTTGTCTTAGAGCCAATGTTAGATTTGATGGAAACGCCTGACAGCACCAAGAATTCTGTTGTTTGCTTGTGTGTTAAGGAAATTCATCATACACTTTGTGGTAGATAAATCACATATAACCCTATAATAGCATATAACTTATTTATCTGTTCATTTGTAAGAAACATTTATTGAGGGCTTACAACATGCTAACCACTAGGTTATTTACTGCTTTTTAAAGTGCCCCTGGTCCCACAGTGGAGTTTTTCCTTATCTTTGCTGAGATACCTGCATAGAGAAAATCAGTTAATATATAGCAGGTGTTCTTGAGATGGACAGTGGAATCACTGAATGAGCTTTAGCAACATACATATGTCCATAGACTCATAAAGTCTGGGAGTGGGACCTAAAGAATATATAAAATCTTCTCAGGTGATTGACACATACAACCCTGATTAAAACTGGACTTTTCATTCTAAGGCACTCCAGTTGGAATGGCTTTAAGGTCCTTTGATCCTTTTCCAATCCCACATTTCTTCATTGTGATGACCATAAGAGTAAAAATAAAGAGCTACCTGGCTAATGATGCAACCAGAGGTTAGGATTCTTTCAGTTTTTCAGTTCTTGGGAGCATGGAAGGACTCTATAATGTTCATGGGAAATCATGGCTTTTTTGGGTAGAAATACTGAGGAATGTACGATGGATAAGAGTAGCTAACACTTTATTTTCTTACAATGAGAGGAAATCGCTGGAGTTCATTTCTGTTTCCATTTTTAACATAATTCTTCACTGCTTTTATGGTTATGGCTATTTGTATGTCAGACAACCATACAATAACTTTGTGAAAAGTTATTAAAATACCATTATTGGCCAGGGATGTCACAGTAACTTTCTATTACAATAGAAATCTCCTCCTCCTCTACTTCTTCCTTTCCCGTTCTTTTTGTTTAAAAGTAAAAGAAACCCAACAGAGACTTGTTTAGGGAATTTATTGACATGTAACTTGGGAAGATAGAAGTAGTACAGTCTTTAAGCGCCATGAGATACAGAACTCAAAAAATGCTCTTTTTCTCTGTCTCTTTCTCTCTCTCTCCTCACTATATGTGGGCTTCTAGGTAATAAAGAATTTTGCCTTGCCCAAAGAGAAGGTCTGGCCTTTGCCCTCAGTTTCTGGGAAGTAATATCTGGGCTCTTGGAATGTATGCCTGATAGGAATATTTTTGTTTGTCTGGGGGCCTTGGGTCATATGTGTTGTCTTAAAAATGGGATTTAGGGTGGAGGTGGACCGCACCTGTATAGTTTTAGGGCGGGGGTGGCCATGCCAGGATGACCAACAATGTGAGTTGGTGTGTGTGTTGGGTGGGGGGTCTTTAGGTAATAAGGTATTAGTCTATTTGGAGACTGAGATCAACCACATGGACAATGAATCATGCCCACATAATGAAGCTCCAATAAAAACTGAACACTGAAGCTCAGGTGAGCTTCCCTGGTCAGCAGTACTCCTTGCATATTGTCAAACATCAACTCCAGGAGAGTAATGCATTCTGATTCCAGGGGGTTAGGACAACAGAAGCCCTTCATTTGTAACCTTTCTGGACTCTGTCCTGTGCACTTCCTCCTTAGCTGATACTAATCTGCCTCCTTTTCCTATGGTAAACTGTAACTGTGAGAATAATGGCTATCAGTGAGTTCTGTCCATCCTCAAAAGTGTGGGTGGTTTTGGAAACTTCTAGAATTTGCAGTTGGCATCAAGAGTGAAGTTACTTTTGTGGAGGGCTGTGTGCCCTCTAAGTTGGGGCAATTGACTAACTCTTTTGCCCCTATGCTCTTTGCAGCCTTTAACTTCTCTATTGAGACAGATTGTTCCTACATGAAGCATGTGGAAGGGAGAAAATGGATGCAGACACCTCTGGGCTTACATTATTACAGTTAGGGAGTCTCAGAGCATGGACAGAAAACATCTTTTTGAGAATCAGTATAAAAAAATGTGTGTTAAGGGGTGTAAATGGTCTTGCTTGAGACATCAGCCCAAACTCTAGAATAATTATCATGGCTAATGAATGTGATAAAA
This sequence comes from Ailuropoda melanoleuca, assembly GCF_002007445.2. NCBI lineage: Eukaryota > Metazoa > Chordata > Mammalia > Carnivora > Ursidae > Ailuropoda > Ailuropoda melanoleuca. Next base: position 45,356,877 of record NC_048223.1, read on the forward strand.
TGATTAGAAACCCTGCCAGAATGACATGAGTATGGATGGTGTGGAAGAAGTAGTTCCCCTAAAAGAAATCAGTGAGTATGTGTGTGTGTATGTTAGGGGAGGCAGGGGTGGAGTTTGAGAATGGTTTTGAAGTTGCTTGGACAGGAAAAGAAGTTGGATAGAATAAGATAACCTGTTGTCATTAACACCTTTCCTGAACACTGAAGCTCAAATAAAGTATGAGTTCTCCCAATAGCCTTCCCAACCAAAGTTGGTTTTGGCAAAGTTTAGTAAAATTAGGTTTTACTGATCTGTGAGATCATGTCTCTGAGAGGATCTGGAGAATTCACAGGAAAATATTGGCCTGATTATGAAAACACACACTCACACCCCCATTGATAACAGAATACAGTAACCCAATGCTTGATTTAGTCATGAGGATATCTTTTTTTTTTAAAGATTTTATTTATTCATTTGACAGAGAGAGTGAGAGAGCAGAAGCAGGGGGAGCACTAGAGGAAGAAGAGGACCCTGAGATCATGACCTGAGCCCAAGGCAGACACTTAACCATCTGAGCTACCCAGGCGCCCCGAGTATATCCATCTTAAGGGTTATTTTTTTTACAGTTTTGGATCCATCACCAAAATAGTTCCCAGATATTGTTACTATTGTCACTGTTTCTTTACGATGCTGAAAATTATGGTGTAATTTGATTGTTTTCAACAGAAATGGGAAGCCCCTGGGAACTTGAAATGTTTTCCTTTTCTTCCCACCCTCTTTTACTTCCTCCTTTCTTCTCCACTTAGTGCTTAATAAGTACTAAGAAATTGGAAATTTCATGATTAGTCAAAGTAGCAGTTTAATTCAAATAACTAGTAGAGCAACAGTTTCCCATATTTTTCTCACTAAGAAATTTGGAAATACAAAATATGACTTGCACCATTTTTTTGCACACTATTTTACATTTAAAATTTTCTTAAACCAAGATTATTTTAAAATTAATGTCAAAGAAAACTTGCTAGCCATTTTTTTATTTCGTTTCCTGAAAAACTCATTACCTTTATGATTCACTCTACAATTAATAAACTTTTAATAGCAAGGGGACTTAATGTTACCATTACACTAAGTGAAATGAGTTTGCACAAGAGCAGATCCTGTCAGAAGAGGCCGAACAGAGGATATCTCAGGGCACTGGAGAGAGATTTTCTTGGGAGTAGGGAGGATTTCTGGTTCTTACTGTGAACTTAGGTAAGCTATTAAGCCTTTGTTTCCCTCAGTTTCCTCATTTCTAAAAGGAGAATAATGAAGTTATTCATATCATAGGGCTGTTGAGAAGAATGAATGGGTTAATATTTATAAATGCTTAGAATAATGTTTATCATCTAATAAATGCAAAATATATTTTAGTTACTGTTCTCCCATCCTCCTCCACATCCTCCTTCTCCTTTGGCTATTGGTAAAAATTCGTTACTCTTTTTCCCTTAAATTTGCACAGAACTACATTCATAAGATGTTGGACAGGAAAATTCTCAGCTTCAAGGTCGAGATAGTTGAAATGTTTAACAAATTCAGGCTGGCTGTAAAATATTTATGCCAAAGTAAGTGCTTGCTCAGGCTTTGTCTAAAATGTCATTGTGTCTCATTCAAGTATATAAAAAGACAAAATAAACTAAGAATACTCTAGAAATGTTTAAATCTTATTTTGAAGGTTAATTCAAGTTATTATTCTGTCTGCATTTGTAAGAAGCTTAAAAAGAAATCACAAATTGGATTTTTTAAGAGGCCTAACAAGGACATGACTGTGATTAAACACAAATTTATTGGGAGAAAATGTGGGACTTTCTTACACAGTTAGACATGAGTTGAAAGTGCATCTGGGAACAAGGTGAAATGATCACAGTGGGAGAACTTAGTTATTGCACTGAAACTTGATTGGATTTTCCACTGTAGAGACCTTCTGCTGCGAAAAATTGAAAAAAGGTTCAACAGCTCAACATGTCAAATGAAGCCAGAATATGCAATGATGTGCATTAAGGGGGATTATTTTCTGAGGTAGGAGAGTAAACTTTGCTTCTCAAAGTTATTTGTTAACTTTAAGGAAAATAAACTTATTATTTAAAATCACCTGTATAATATACAGGGCCATTTCTCTATGAAATTGACAGTAGTTCTTTCCAGATTCCACAGAGACATGTTTAGGCATTTAGTGATTTTCTCCCTGCTTTGTTTTTCTTATTGTAAGTTCTACCCCAGCAAGCATGGGCCACAGAGATTAAGTTATTGGGTTTTCTTTTGTATTCAGTAGGGTCTTATTCTTCAGAAATTGGTTAGATCAAATGTGTTTGCCATAATTAAAGTAGTAATATATTTATAATTGGCAGAAGAATGTAGCAGCCAGTGTTCCTCAATCAAGGTCTAAGAAATGCATCATATTCCTACATAAGTATGTGTGTGTTTGTATAAATGTTTTTCTACACAATCATAAATACATAAGGAAAATGAAAATTATGCACTGAATGTGTCATCTAAATAATACCTGGTTATTGCCCTTGTTTGACAAGGAACGAGTTACTTTGTACGGTACCCAGTAGACAACAGTCTTTAACTCTGTGTTACACTCAGAGAGAAGTAAACTTTGTCAAGATATGAATCCGTGAAGAAGTCTACTTATATGATTTTGCCATATATGGGCACGAGCCTTCATGGTCAATACAGAATGTTGACTTCTTCTTATGATATTTGAAAGGTGTCTTGGGATTTTAAGAATATGTGAGAAGAGCTTCTGAAAATAATTTTGCCATTCTCTTTAATGATAATTATATATTATTTAAAACTCAGATATATATGTAATGGCACATCAAGGATATATAATGGATTTTGTCATAAGTCTGTTATTCCTTACTTAAAATTGAATGATAGTCCTTAACCAGTGTTATTAAGGAAATATTTCCAAACTGAAGTAGATTTATCTTAATGTCTGTTGTGAATTAGGCGTCATCATGGTCAATACTACTTATTTCAGGTGTCCGTGTTTATCTGCTAGTCCTTTATGAGAGAAGAAAACGCTGTTTACATTTGCATAACTTACCTAAAGACAATTACTACAGCAAATTTTTCTTCTAATCCAACTTTTGAGATGAATTTTTAAGAAAGGTTTTTGCTACATTCCAATATAATCTTCAAAATTCTGGATGCCTGCTCTTTGGCTGATGTCAAGAATGTCTACATGAAGCCTTAGCTCTTTGTTCCTCTCTGTGCTCTTGGCCAGCTGGGTTTTCTCTGCCCTGATCAGCATCCTCTGCCCACAGGTTGATGATAGTCCTCTTTAAAAACCTTTTGTGGGAAAAATTTGCTTCCTATTTGAAATTAGCCCTGAAAAATGCCCTACCATTATACTTTCTCTGTAGTAGTATAAAGCATTTCAGCAGCTGATGCTTATTAGAATCTTAAATACTTCAGGCTCAGTATCAAATCAGGTACAAGATCTGAGGCCTAGGAAATTAGGGAAGTATAGTCATGCCTTAATGCAAAAAAATACAACTACCAAATTTTTATTATCTAGTTCAATGCTGAGCTTTGGTTATACAAATAAAGAATTTTCATAACTAAATTCACAGTGGGAGACATAAAGATCAATTATTAAGTGTATTAGTTTGCTAGGGCTGCCATCACAGTTTGGGGGCATTTAAATAACAAAAATTTATTTTCTCACAATTTTGAGAAGTCCAAGATCAAGCTGTTAGTAGAATTGGTTTCATCTGAGGTTCCTCTCCTTCTCCTATAGATGGCATCTTCTCCATCTTTGTTTCTTCACATTGTCTTTTCTCTGCATTAGGCTGTGTCCAAATTTTCTCTTATAAGAACACCAAGTCATTTTGGATTAGGCCACCCTAATGACCTCATTTTAACTTAATTACCTCTTTAAAAACCCTGTCTCCAAAAACAACCACATTTTGAGGGGCTGGAGATTAGGATTCAACATATGAATTTTGAGTAGACACTATTCAGCTGATAATATTAAGATGGTCAGAAAATTGACAAAGTAGGGACACATTTTAAAGAAGAGTCTGGCAGCAGTGGTGATGACCTCAGATACTTATTTCTTCACCTTCATTAATGTTTGTCCATTGTTCACATCTTCACTTTATACCAATGGACAACAGTAACATGAGAAGAAAGGCAAAGACATTCCTGACCAGGAAGAAAATTAAAATGAAGAATGGATATGTCTTTTTAACCTGAGTAGTTTTTAGATAGGGAGTTCACATAATTTGAGAAACTGGCAACAGTAGTAGATTGGGACTGTTCTGGGCAAAGCAGTTACATGCTCACCCTCATTTCAGGGGAGCTGTGAACCTCCTGGAATATTCTAAGCACTGTGTTTTTATGTTTATATGTATATTTAGGGATTCTTGGAGAACACCCAGAGCTTTACCCAACTTTTGAAACAGGTCTATTTCCAAAGAAAGTTTAAGAACTCCTGGTTTGAGCTATTCTGTAAGATATGGAGAAATAATGGAACACTAGGATAAGTCACATAAGAAATGTGACTTGAGCAATGAACATATGCAAATGATTGATTTATGAATATTTTATATGTAAACATATAAATTACAGAGATATTCTAATTCATCAGTCACTGAAATGTCACCAATTTATGGATTTTTTTATCCCAAGTAATGGTAAATAAACATATTTTTTTTGATCCACTAATACCCTCTACACATTTAAATTATAATAGAGGTTTAGATAATGGGGTCAAGAATTAGAGCTTGGTTCAAATCCCTTTTGTACTCTTTAACTATTTGTGTAACTTTGGGCAACTCATTCATTCATTTTAAGACTCAGTTTCTACATCTGTAAAATAGGGAGGGGGTAAATAGCCTCTTCATATGATTGTAGTGAAGATTAAATGAGATTAGGTCTAAAATCTGTGCGAGGGATAATGATTAGACCTTTGTAAGTTCATAAAAATATTAACATTATTGGGGCGCCTGGGTGGCTCAGTTGTTAAGCATCTGCCTTCGGCTCGGGGCGTGATCCCGGCATTCTGGGATCGAGCCCCACATCTGGCTCCTCCACTGGAAGCCTGCTTCTTCCTCTCCCACCCCCCTGCTTATGTTCCCTCTCTTGCTGGCTGTCTGTCAAATAAATAAATAAAATCTTAAAAAAATATTAACATTATTGTTACCAATGTACAAACTATGCTGTTTTTGTTATTTTCTCAAAACAGAGAGACCACTTCTGTTAATCATGGAGCTTTAAGATCATTGTCTAGTAACTGTTCCATTGCATAGTTTCGGTGAGTCTCTGGATAGCCAGGTAATTTAGCACATTTTAGAACACAAAATTTTAGAATTTTCAATCAAATGGAGACTTCTGATACCTACAACTTGATAATGATGTATACTACCATTTGATTTTGTTTCTCGGGCATTTTTCTTTTCCCTCTAAGGTAAAAAATTCTATTAATAATGCCTCCAAATGCTTGCTATTTCGTTTGTATTAGTCACAGTACACTCTGTCCAGGTTATAGTTTTAAACTATTCAGAAAATAAAATATTTCTCCCTAGGAATTTATTAACATTATAGTAGCCTTAAATGACTTGCAGATAATTTTGAGACTGTTGAAATATTTATATATGCTAAGTGAGAGAGGGAATCTTAAATGAATTAATCTCTCCCCTGTTTATAAAAAAAGCACAAGTTCATTGTATAAAATTTAAATGAATAAGACAGGTGACAAAAATAGAAATCTCCCTAATCCCATGGTTAGAGAGCTGATTTTCCTATAACCACATCTCCTCCTGTCCTGGATAATTAAATAGAGAATACAGGAGGTTAAGGGGCCCCTGGGTGGCTCAGTCAATTAAGCATCTGACTCTTGATTTCAGCTCATATCATGATCTCAAGGTCGTTCGATTAAGCCCCATGTCTGGCTCCCCAGTCAGCACAGTCTGCTTGAGCTTGTCTCCCTCTGCCCCTCCCCCTGCTGGCATGCTTGCATGCTCGTGCTCTCTCTCTCTCAAATAAATAAATAAATCTTAAAAAAAGAAAAAAGAATACGGGAGGTTAAGTGAAAAAAGTTTGCTCTAAATTGCCCTCTGTGCTGTTGGATGAGGTCAAGAAATGGTCAGGTCTAACCAAATTAGAGAACAAGAATTTCATGAGGTTTTAGATGATTCCAAAGTTCCCAGGTCTTTTTCACCTATACCATCTCACTTAATACTACATTCATACTTTCTCCACCCTACCCATGTGATTATTTGATAAAGTGCTGACAGCTGTCACTATTGTCTGAGAGGTCTCTGATCCTTGCTAATACTAACAAGTTATTGCACTTTGGGACCTTTGGCACCATGTATAAGTCCTCAAGATTCTGAGCTAGACCTCTTAAGGACTTCATGACAAATCCCAAAAATCATTCATTTGTATGCCACATATGAAGAAATGCAGAATCCTCACCTTTCCCATCATCTCTGGCCTGTTTACAGAGGTGCTATAACTGACTAGTAGGTATTATGTGTGCTTTTTAAGAGAGGAAATCTAGTTAGTTAGCTGGGCATAAAATGAGAACACATTATTTTGCCTGAAATTCTAATGAGCATTGAACTGGGGAGGAAAAGTTTGAAACTTTGTAATAGCCCCTTCCAGCACACCAATTGTTGTATTTTATTATTACACTTCTGAATGACTATTGAAATAAAATTAAATTTATGCCTTCATGATAAGCACTGTTAGTAAATTTTCTGAAATCAATGATCAAATTTGTAAGGAATGTGGAAGTATAATTATACTTAAAATTTGTACCACGTGCCACAATAACAGTATTAGACAATAGTTTGAGATGGATATAGCTTTAAAACATATCAAAACACCCTAATGCAAGTAAGTGATTGTCAGGAAAGCTTTTGCAAGTTAATCTTTCTATGTCAGAGCTATGACCATGACAATTACCATCTCACAAACTTTCCGTGACTCCACAATGTCTATCTGACCAAATCAGTGACTTAAATTCTAAAGCAAAGCTCAAAGAATTTAGCTCCAATAAATCTTATCTCTTACTACTTATATAACATTTCTAATACTCCATCAGAACTATACAACTGGCTCATCAGAGTCATTAAAAAATAAATTTGATACATAAAAAGCTTAGGAAATTGTTGAAGTGAAGGCAGTAAATTAGTTTATACCCATACCTTTTAGTTTCTTACCACCAGGCTTATGAAGTAGAGCATCTTTCAAAGCTTAATATCTCAGCAGTTTGATGGGTTATGTTATGAAAATAAATTTAAAATAAAACAAGTGGGCATGATATTTATTTATAATTTAAGATATATTTTTTGTTTCATATCAATTTTTAAGGAGGTTCTTTTGACACCTTCCAATTAGGTTGCATCTTCTGTACCTTTTTATACTTTAGTTTTTATAGCATTTATCAGTACACTAGTGATTAGTCATTATACTTATATCAACCTTCCTAGACAGTGGGAATCATGAAAGCAGATAAAAAACATGCCTTATTTTGGGGTGCTTGGGTGGCTCAGTAGGTTAAGAGTCTGGTTCTTGATTTTGGCTCAGGTCATGGTCTTAGGGTTGTGACATCGAGCCCCTCTGCAGGCTCCATGCTGGGTGTGGACCCTGCTTAAGATTCTCTCTCTCTGCCCGTCCCTGCCCATTCTCTCTCTCTCTCTGCAAAAATACAAATAAATAAATAGCATGCCTGATTTTATTATTCTGCATCTCATTATCTTATTCCTTATTCTATATCCACAGTGTCTAGCCCAGAATATAATACATAGCAGCTGCTTGAAAGATCATTGCTGAATAGAAATTAATATCCCACTGCTTTTCTGTCATAGTCACTAAAGTGTCACAAAGACACTTAAAGCTTAACCCAAAAGAGGAGCCATGAATTCCCAGAATTCCCTGATACCCTACTCTCCCCAGTGGAATCCTCCCGTGTGTTTCATCTCCATGGATAGTGGCACCATACATCCAGAAACCTGGGTGTCATTCTTACTACTTCACTCTGTCTCCTAAGGCTTGTTAATTTTACTTCCTAAGTATGTTGAGACTCCTTCTAAGTCTCTCTATTACACTCCTACCACGCTGTTTAGACCCCTTCATCCAGCCAAGGCAGCAGTCTTATTTTTATTTTTTATTTTTATTTTTTTGAAGATTTTATTTATTTATTTGAAAAAGAGAGAGAGAGAGAGAAAGAATGAGCAGGGGCAGGAGGGAGAAGGAGAAGCAGACTCCCCTCTGAGCAGGGAACCCAACACGGGGCTCAATCCCAGGACCCTGAGATCATGACCTGAGCTGAAGGCAGATGCTTAACTGACTGAGCCACCCAGGAGCCCCTAGACAGCAGTCTTCTGACTGAACTGTTTGTAGTTTTTTTCTCTCTCTTTTCCTTACCTTAGTCAAGTGGATCTTTTTGATGAAATGCAAATATATTAATTTCACCACCTTCCTTAAAAATATATTTAATGGCTTCCTATATGCCGGGATTTAAGCTAAAACTCCTAAACATGGTTTGCAAATTACTTCTTGGTCTAGTCCCTACTTCTCTCCATAGCCTAATCCCTTGTCAGACCCCTTTTGCTCTAGCATCTCATCAGACAGAGACAATACATCATGATTTTACAGACTTTTTTTTCATAATTACAATTTTTAATTTTAAATTTTTTAAAAATTCCAGTGTAATTAACATACAGTGTTATATTAGTTTCAGGTGTAAAATATAGTGATTCAACAATTCTATACATTTCTCAGCACTCATCACAGTAAGTGTACTCTTAATCCCATTCACCTATTTCTTTTTTTTAATAATATTTATTTTGTTATATTAGTCACCATACAGTACATCCCCAGTTCTTGATGCAATGTTCCATGATTCATTACTTGCATATAACACCCAGTGCACCATGCAATATGTGCCCTCCTTAATACCCATCACCGACCTAGCCCAATCCCCCACCCCCCTCCCCTCTGAAGCCCTCAGTTTGTTTCCCAGAGTCCAGTCTCTCTCATGGTTCATTCCTCCTTCTGTTTAACCCCCCTTCATTCCTCCCCTCCCTCTCCACAGATCCTCCTATCGCTCATGTTCCATATATGAGTGAAACCATATGATAATTGTCTTTCTCTGCTAGACTTATTTCACTTAGCATAATCTCCTCCAGTCCCGTCCATGTTGCTGCAAATGTTGAGAAATTGTTCTTTCTGATGGCTGAGTAATATTCCATTGTATATATGGACCACAGCTTCTTAATCCAGTCATCTGTTGAAGGGCATCTCGGCTCCTTCCACAGTTTAGCTATTGTGGACAATGCTGCTATGAACATTGGGGTGCTTATGGCCCTTATCTTCACTANCCTGATGTGGGGCTCGATCCCAGAACGCCGGGATCACGCCCTGAGCCAAAGGCAGACGCTTAACCGCTGTGCCACCCAGGCGCCCCAACACATGCCCTCCTTAATACCCATCACCCAATTACCCCATTCCCCCCACCCCCCCTCCTTCTGTAACCCTATTTGTTTCCCAGAGTCCAGAGTCTCATATGGTTTGTCTCCCTCTCTGATTTCTTCTCATTCAGTTTTCCCTCCCTTCTCTGTGGTCCTCCATGTTCTTCCTTATGTTCCACATATGAGTGAAACCATATGATAATTGTCTTTCTCTGCTAGACTTATTTCACTTAGCATAATCTCCTCCAGTCCCGTCCATGTTGCTGCAAATGTTGAGAAATTGTTCTTTCTGATGGCTGAGTAATATTCCATTGTATATATGGACCACAGCTTCTTAATCCAGTCATCTGTTGAAGGGCATCTCGGCTCCTTCCACAGTTTAGCTATTGTGGACAATGCTGCTATGAACATTGGGGTGCTTATGGCCCTTATCTTCACTACGTCTGTATTTTTGGGGTAAATGCCCAGTAGTGCAATGGCTGGATCATAGGTAGCTCTATTTTTAACTTTTTAAGGGACCTCCACACTGTTTTCCAGAGTGGCTGCACCAACTTGCATTCCCACCAAGAGTGTAAGAGGGATCCCCTTTCTCCACATCCTCTCCAACATTTGTTGTTTCCTGTCTTGTCCATTTTTGCCATTCTAAATGGTGTAAGGTGGTATCACAATGTGGTTTTGATTTGAATTTCCCTGATGGCTAATGATGTTGAACATTTTTTCATGTGTCTGTTAGCCATTTGTATGTCTTCATTGTAAAAGTGTCTGTTCACATCTTCTGCCCATTTTTTGATTGGATTATTTGTTTCACGTGTATTGAGTTTGAGAAGTTCTTTGTAGATCTTGGATACCAGTCCTGTATCTGCAGTGTCCTTTGCAAATATATTCTCCCATTCCGTGGGCTGCCTCTTAGTTTTTTTGACTGTTTCCTTGGCTGTGCAGAAGCTTTTTATCTTGATGAAGTCCCACAAGTTCATTTTATCTTTTGTTTCTCTTGCCTTTGGAGATGTGTCATGGAAAAAGTTGCTGTGGCCGATGTCAAAGAGGTTGCTGCCTATGTTCTCCTCTAGGATTTTGATGGATTCCTGTCTCACATAGAGGTCTTTCAACCATTTGGAGTTTATCTTTGTGTATGGTGTGAGAGAGTGGTCAAGTTTCATTCTTTTGCATGTAGCTGTCCAATTTTCCCAGCACCATTTATTGAAGAGACTGTCTTTTTTCCACTGGATGTTTTTTCCTGCTTTGTCAAAGATTAGTTGTCCAAAGAGCCAAGGGTCCATTTCTGGGTTCTCTATTCTATTCCATTGGTCTATGTGTCTGTTTTTGTGCCAGTACCATGCTGTCTTTGTGATCACAGCTTTGTAGTATAGTTTGAAGTCCGGCAACGTGATGCCCCCAGCTTTGTTTTTCCTTTTCAACAATTCCTTGGCGATTAGGGGCCTTTTCTGGTTCTACACAATTTTAAGGGCTGTTCCAGTTTTTTGAAAAATGTCGTTGGTATCTTGATTGAGATGGCATTGAAAGTGTAGATTGCTCTGTGTAGCATAGTCATTTTAACTATGTTTATTCTTTCGATCCATGAGCATGGAATATATTTCCATCTTTTTGTGTCTTCTTCAATGTCTTTCAAGAGTGATTTGTAGTTTATAGAATATAGATCCTTTATGTCTCTGGTTAAGTTAATTCTGAGGTAATGTATGATTTTTGGTGCTATTGTAAATGGAATGGATTCCCTAATTTTTCTTCAGTCTCATTATTCGTGTATAGAAATGCAACTGATTTCTGAGCATTGATTTTGTATCCCACCACATTACTGAATTGTTCTATAAGTTCTGGTAGTTTGGAGGTGAGTCTTTTGGATTTTCTATATAGAGTATCATGTCATCTGCAAAGAGAGACAATTTGACTTCTTTGCCGATTTGGATACCTTTTATCCCTTTTTGTTGTCTGATTGTTATTTCAAGGACTTCTAGTACTATGTTGAATAATAATGGCGAGAGTGGGCATCCTTGTCATGTTCCTGATCTTAAGGGAAAGGCTTCCAGCTTTTCCCCATTGAGAATGATATTCACTGTAGGCTTTTCATAGATGGTTTTTATTAAATTGAGGAATGTACCCTCTATCCCTACACTCTGAAGGGTTTTAATCAGGAAAGGATGCTGTATTTTGTCAAATGCTTTTTCTGCATCTATTGAGAGGATCATATGGTTCTTGACTCTTTTCTTGTTGATATGATCTATCACACTGATCGATTCACGAATGTTAAACCACCCTTGCATCCCAGGGATGAATCCCACTTGGTCTTGATGGATAATCCTTTTAATGTACTGTTGGATCCTATTAGCTAGGATCTTGTTGAGAATTTTGCCATCCATATTCATCAGGGATATCGGTCTGTAATTCTCCTTTTTGATGGAGTCTTTGCCTGGTTTGGGGATCAAGGTAAGACTGGCCTCATAGAATGAGTTTGATAGTTTTCCTTCTGTTTCTATTTTTTGAAACAGCTTCAGGAGAATAGGTATTATTTCTTCTTTGAATGTTTGGTAGAATTCCCTGGGGAATCCATCAGGCCCTGGACTCTTGTTTTTGGGGAGGTTTTTGATCACTGCTTCAATCTCTTCATAATCGGTCTGTTTAAATAATCAATTTCTTCCTGTTTCAGTCTTGGTAGTTTATAGGCTTCCCAAAAGGCATCCATTTCTTCCAGGTTGTTTAATTTATTGGCATAAAGCTGTTGATAAAAGTTTCTAATGATCCTTTCCTATTTCATTGGTGTTGGTTGTGATCTCTCCCCTTTCATTCATAATTTTATTAATTTGGGTCCTTTCTCTATTCTTTTAAATAAGTCTGGCCAGTGGCTTATCAATCTTATTTATTCTTTCAAAGAACCAGCTTGTACTTTTGTTGATCTGCTCTACTGTGCTCCTGGTTTCTAATTCATTGATCTCTGCTCTAATCTTGATCACCTGCCTTCTCGTGCATGGGTTAAGCCTATTCTTCTGTTCCAGCTCCAGCTTCTTGAGATGAGAATATAAAAACTGCATTTTTGAGTGAGGCTTGGATGGCTATATTTTTTTTCGCCTTAGGACTGCCTTTGCAGTGTCCCACAGGTTTTGGACCAATGTGTTTTTATTCTCATTGGTCTCCAGAAATTGTTTAAACTGATTTTTAATTTCCTGGTTTACCCAGTCATTTTTGAGTAGGATAGTTCTTAGTTTCCAAGTGTTTGAGTTTCTTCCAAATTTTTCCTTGTGATTGAGTTCCAGTTTCAAAGCATTGTGGTCTGAGAATATGCAGGGAATAATCTTAGTCTTTTAGTATCGGTTAAGACCTGTTTTGTGACCCAGTATATGGTCTATTCTGGAGAAAGTTCCATGTGCATTTGAAAAGAATGAGTATTCTGTTGTTCTGGGGTGTAGTGTTCTATATATATTGAGGTCCATCTGTTCCAGTATGTCATTTAAAGCCCTTGTTTCATTGTTGATTTTCTGCTTAGGTGATCTGCCTATTGCTGACAGCAGAATGCTGAGGTCCCCTACTATCAATGTATTATTATCTAAATGTCTCTTTATTCTGGTTAAGAGTTGGCTTATGTATCTAGCTGCTCCCCTGCTGGGGGCATAGATATTTATAATTTTCATATCCACTTGTTGGATGCACCCTTTAAGAATAATAGAGTGTCCTTCTGTATCTCTCACTACAGTCTTTAGTTTAAAATCTAATCTGTCTGTTATGAGAATTGCTACCCCAGCTTTCTTTTGAGGTCCATTGGCATGAAAAATGGTTTTCCATCCC
>NC_048223.1:45370182-45382095 GCF_002007445.2 Ailuropoda melanoleuca
TAGCAAATGTATGGGTCATGTCTTTTTATCCAATCTGCAACCCTGTGGCGTTTTATGGGAGCATTTAGGCCATTCACATTGAGAGTGATTATTGAGAATATGATTTTAATGATGTCATGTTTCCTGTGAAGTCTTTGTTTCTATAGATTGTAACTTTCTGTTCTATATCACTCTTGGGGCCTTTTTACTTTTATAGAACCCCCCTTAATATCTCCTGTAGGTCTGGCTTGGTGGTTATGATTTCCTTCAGTTTCTGCCAATCCTGGAAGTTCCTTATCTCTCCATCAATTCTGAATGACAGCCTTGCTGGATAAAAGATCCTTGGCTGCATGTTCTTCTCAGATAGAGCTTTGAAAATACCCTCCCAACTCTTCCTAGCCTTCCAGGTCTCTGTAGACAGGTCTGACGTTATTCTGATATTTTTCCCTCTGTACGTAAGGATTTTCTTCCCCCTGGCCACTTTCAGTACTGTATCCTTGGATCTAATATTTGTGAATTGCACTATGACGTGACGTGGTGTAAGTCTGTTCTCATTGACCTTGGGAGGGGTCCTCTCTGCTTCCTGGACACGAATGCTTGTATCCTTTGCCAGATTAGGGAAGTTCTCAGCTATAGTTTGTTCAAATATCTCTTCTAGACCTCTCTCTTTCTCCACCCCCTCGGGGATGCTGATGATTCTGACATTGAAACATTTCATTGAGTCAGTAATCTCCCGTAATCTACATTCTTGAGATTGGATTTTTTTGAGGCAAGTTTCTGTTTTAACTTTCTCTTCTACCATCCCATCCTCCAATTCACTAATTCGTTCTTCTGCCTCATTTACCCTGGCTGTCAGAGCGTCTAGTTTAGACTGCATTTGATTCATAGCATTTTTAATTTCTGCCAGACTCGCTCTCATTTCTGCCCTTAGAGATTCTATATTCTCGTTAATATTTTCATTAATAGTTTTTTCAAGCCTACACATCATCTTGACCATTGTTACTCTGAACTCCATTTCTGACAATTTGGTTATACCCATATCCATCAGTTCTGTGGCAGAGGCCACAGACTCATTATCTTTAATTTGCTGGGCTTGGATTTCTCCTTCTCATCATTCTGATGAGGAAAGGTTGTGGGGATGCCCAGAGCCCAAGTTATTGACCAGGACACCGGCAGTGTGCATTTGTTTTATAGGGACCTTAGGGATGTCGGCTTCCCGATTTTTCAGCCTGCCTTCTGGGCGAGGGGCCTGCTGCGCTGATATTCAGGAAACTCTGTTTGGGTAGAGTTGCCCTGTCCCCTGTGAGGAGGGATGGGTATGGGCACAATGCGAGCTGGTATTTCCGGGCTTTTGTTTCTGGTGGCTTTCCCTGGCATTTTTCTGTGCCTCTTTTGAGAGAGCAGCAGTGGCCGAATCCCAGCCTCTGTCTCAGAACAGAGAGATCGCAGTCCACTCTCCACTGAACTCTCTTGGCCACTTTAACTCTGTTTCTATTGGTGCTGCCAAAAACCCTGCAGCGACCTGGGATGTGTGCCTCACAGCCTGTTTCCCAGCCCTCACTTCCAGGGCCGACACGTCTCTGTCCTTTGTGCTTCTGTCGCTGCCCGCTGCCCCCGGTTCCCACGTGCGCCCCCGAGCTCCCTGTTTCAGTATGGTTCGTGTGCCTCTGGAGTGCCAGTTTTCAATCTGGTCGTGCGCTCACTCCTGAGCTCTCGGTTTCAGTCTAGCTCGAGTGTGTGGTCCAGAGCTCCTGTTTTCAGTTTGGACACGCATGTTCCCAGGCTCACTGTCTCAGTCCGCTCTCTTGCAGGTGCCGGTCCGCGAGTCCAGCCCGCTCCCCAGCACAAGGGGCTATTGCTTCCCGGCTTCCGAGTGCAGAGGCTCCCTCCCCCTTCCATTTATCTTCCTATATCTGTGTGCGGATTCATAGCTCCCCGTTTGGTACCTCAATACTCAGCCCTGGAGATGTTCACTTGTAGAGATACAGGTGTATCTTCCTGCATCTCAGGCTGATTCTGTGGGTGTTCAGGATGGTCTGGTAGGTATCCAGCTCGACTCGGACCAGCTGAGAAAGGGTCTCCTACTCCTCCGCCATCTTTTCTCCTCCTTGCAGAAAGTGGTCGCTTTTCTGTTCATAGAGTTTCTGCTACTCTTTTCTTCATTCTCCACTTGCGTTCATAGGTATTCAGAATGGTTTGGTAGCTCTCTCACTGAATTCCTGGGACCAGACGAACTTTAGGTCTCCTGCTCCTCCGCCATCTTGGAATGAATGCCAAGCTGGCGCTCAACTCCTGTTTTAAACTGGGATCCATCCTTGCAGAAAGTGGTAGCTTTTCTGTTCATAGAGTTGCTGCCATTCTTTTCTTCATTCTCCAGTTGAGTTTGTAGGTATTCAGAATGGTCTGATAGCTATCTAGCTGAATTCCTGGGACCAGAAAAAATTTAAGCCTTCTGCTCCTCCGCCATCTTGGACCCCCCCCCCATTGACCTATTTCACCCATCCTCCTGACCCACATCCTCTCTGGTAACAACCAATTTCTTCTGGATTTCTTGTTGTTGTTTGTCTCTTTTTTTTCTTTGTTCATTTGTTTCTTATATTCCACATATGAATTAAATCATATAGTCTTCATCTTTCTTTTACTGAATAATTTCACTTAGCATTATACCCTCTAGATCCATCCACGTTGTTGAAATGGCCAGATTTCATTCATTTTTGTGGCTGAGTAATATTCCATTGTGTGTGTGTGTATACACACACACACACACACACACACACACACACACACCACTTCTTCTTTATCCATTTATCTGTGGATGGACACTTGGGTTGCTTCCATAATTTGGCTATTGTAAATAACTAGGCTATAAACATAGGGATATATATATCTTTCCACATTATTGTTTTTCATTTTCTTTGGGTAAATAACCAATAGTGTAATTACTGGATCATATGGTAATTTTATTTTTAGTTTTTTGAAGAACCTCCTTTTCTGAAATGGATGTACCAGTTTGCATTACCACCAACAGTGCACGAATATTCCTACTCCACATGCTCACTGGCACTTGTTGTTTCTTGTGTTTTTGATTTTAGTTATTCTTACAGGTGTGAGGTGATATCTCATTGTGGTTTTGATTTGTATTTCTGTAATGATTATGATGTTAGACATCTTTTCACATGTCTGGTGGCCATCTGTATGTCTTTTTGGAGAAATGCCTGTTCATGTCTTCTCCCATTTTTAATTGGAATATTTGTCTTTTTTGGTGTTGAGTTGTATAAGTTCTTTATATATTTTGGATGCTAACCCCTTATCAGATATATTATTTGCAAATATATTCTCCCATTTGTTGTCTTTTTGTTTTGGTGATTGTTTCTTTGCTGTGCAGAAGCTTTTTTAGTTTACTAAAATTTTTGCCTTTGTTTCCATTGCCTGAGGAGACATATTTAGAAAATATTTAGAAAAATGTAGCTACAGCTGATTTCAGAGAAATTACTTCTTATGCTCTCTTCTAGGATTTTTATGGATTCAGGTCTCACATTTAGATCTTTAATCCATTTTGAGCTTATTTTTGTGTATGGTGTAAGAAGATGACCCAGTTATTTTGCTTTTCTTTCTTTTTTTTTTTTTTACATGTAGCTGACTAGTTTTCCCAACACCATTTGTTGAAGAGACTCTTTTTTCCAATGCATATTCTTGTCTCCTTTGTCATAAAGTAATTGGCCATATAATCATGGGTTTATTTCTGGGCTCTCTGTTCTGTTCAGTTAATCTATGTGTCTTTGTGTGTGTGTGTGTGTGTGTGTGTGGACTCCAGAACCATACTGTTTTGATTACTGTGCTTTGTAATATAACTTGAAGTATGGGATTGTTAGGTGAACGTGATAACCACTACACTACAGAAACAGACTGGGATTGTGATAGCTCCAGTTTTGTTGTTCTTTTTCAAGATTGCTTTGGGTACTCATGGTCTTTTATGGTTTCAGACAAATTTTAGGATTATTTTTAATAATTCTGTGCTATTGGTATTTTGATAGGGGTTGCAGTAAATCTGTAGATTGCTTTGGGTAGTATGCACATTTAACAATATCTGTTCTACCAGTCCAAGGGGGATGGAATATCTTTCCATACGTCTGTATTGGCTTCAGTTTCTCTCATCATTGTTTTATATTTTTCAGAGTATAGGTCTTTTACCTCTTGGGTGAGTTTATTTCTAGGTATTTTATTGATTTTTGTACAGTTGTAAATGGGATTGTTTTCTTAATTTCTCTTCTGCTACTTACTAGTATATAGAAATGCAACAGACTTTTGTATATTGATTTTGTACACTGAGACTTTACTGAATTCACTTATAAGTTCTAGTCGTATTTTGGTGGAGACTTTAAGGTTTTCTGCATACAGTATCTGTCGTCTGCAAATAGTGGAAGTTTTGCTTCTTCCTTATCATTTGGATGCCTTTTATTTCTTTTCCTTGTCTGATCGCTGTGGCTATGACTTCCAGTACTGTGTACAGTGGTTTTTCACCATTGAGTATGGTGTTAACTGTGGGTTTTTCATTTTTGACCTTTTTTATGTTGAGGTATATTCCCTCTAAACCTACTTTGTTGAGGGATTTTATCATGAATGGATGTTGTACTTTTTCAAATGCTGTTTCTGCATTTATTGAAATAATCATATGGTTCTTTTCCTTTCTTTTATTGATGTGATGTATCACGTTGATTGATTTGTAATATTGAACCACCCTTGCATCCCAGGGATAAATCTCACTTGATCATGGTGAATGATTTTTAATGTATCGTTCAATTTGATTTGTAATATTTTGTTGAGGAATTTTTGCACCTATGTTCATCAGAAATATTGGCCTGTAGTTCTATTTTTTTGTGGTGTCTTTCTGTGGTTTTGGAATTTGATATTAACTCTTTTATAAATGTTTGGCAGAATTTGCCTGTGAAGACATCTGGTCCTGGACTTTTGTTTGTTTGAAGTTTTTTTTTTTTTTCTGATTTAATTTCATTGCTGGTTATTCGTCTGTTCAAATTTTCTACTTCTTCTGATTCAATTTTGGGAAGTTATATGTTTCTAAGAATTTATCCATTTCTTTAGGTTGTCTAATTTGTTGACATATAATTTTTCACAATATTCTTTTACAATTGTTTGTATTTCTGTGGTGTCAGTTGTTATTTCTCCTCTTTCATTTGTAATTTTGTTTATTTGAATCCTTTCTCTCTCTCTCTCTTATGAGTCTGGCTAGAGGTTTATGTATTTTTTTTTGATCTTTTCAAAGAACCATGATCTGTTCTATTGTTTTTATGTTTGTGTGTGTGTCTATTTCATTTATTTCTGCTATAATCTTATATCCATACTACTTATTTAGGATTTTGTTTGTTCTTTTCCTAGCTCCTTTAGTTATAAGGTTAGGTTGTTTATTTGAGATTTTTCTTGCTTCTTGAGGTAGGCCTGTATTGCTATAAATTTTCCTTTTACAACAGCTTTTGCTTCAGCTCAAAGGTTTTCGACCATGTGCTTTCATTTTCTTTTGTCTCCATGTATGTGTTGATTTCCTCTTTGATTTCTTGGTTGACCCATTCATTGTTTAGTAACATGTTATTTAACCTTCATATATTTCTATTCTTTCCAGATTTTTTTCTTGTGGTTGATTTCTAGTTTTGTAGCATTGTGGTCAGAAAAGATGCATGGCATGACTTTAGTCTTTTTGAATTTGTTGAGACTTGTTTTGTGTCCTATTATGTGATCTATTCTGGAGAATATTCCATGTGCACTTGAAAGGAATGTTTATTTGCTGTTTTAGGATGTAGTGTTCTGAATGTATTTTTTAGATCCATCTGGTCCATTATGTCATTCAAAGCTACTGTTTCATTTTTGATTTTCTGTTTGGACAATTTATCCATTGATGTAAGAGGGATGTTAAAATCTCCCATTATTGCATTACTATTATTTCCTTCATGTTTCTTTCTTTTTTTTTTAAAGATTTTATTTATTTATTTGACAGAGAAAGACAAGCCAGCGAGAGAGGGAACACAAGCAGGGGAGTGGGAGAGGAAGAAGCAGGCTCATAGCAGAGGAGCCTGATGTGGGACTCGATCCCAGAATGCCTGGATCATGCCCTGAGCCGAAGGCAGACACTTAATGACTGCGCCACCCAGGCGCCCCTCCTTCATGTTTCTTAGTAGGGGTTTTATGTATTTGGGTGCTCCCATGTTGGGTGCATAAATATTTACAATTATTATGATTTATTGTTGATTGTTTTCTTTATTCTATAGTGCTCTTCTTTGTCTCTTCTTACAGTCTTTGTTTTAAAGTCTATTTTGTGTAATATACATATTGCCACCCTGCCTTTCTCTTCACTTCCATGTGCATGATAAATGCTTTTCCATGCCCTCACTTTCAATTTGCAGGTGTCTTTAAGGAAAAATTGAGTGTCTTGCAGACAGCATATAGATGGCTCTTGCTTTTTATTCCATATTGCTGCCCTGTGTCTTTTAATTGGAATGTTTAGTCATTTACATTCAGAGAAAATTATTGATAGGTATGTACTTATTGTCATGATGTTACTTGTTTTATGATCGTTTTTTTAGTTCATCTCTTGCTTTTTTCTTCTCTTGTTCTCTTCTCTCATGGTTTACTGACTTTCTTTAGTGATATACTTGGATTACGTTCTCTTTGTTTTTTTACATATTTATTACTGGTTTTTGATTTGTGGTTACTATTAGGTTTATATATAACATCTTAGTATATAACAGTCTATATTAAGTTGATGGTTGCTTAAGTTTGAGCCCATTCTGTAAGCTAAATTTTTATTCCTTTCCCCCCACATTTTAGGCATATGGTGTCACACTTCTACATTCTTTTATTTTGTGAATCCCTTGGCTTATTTTTATAGATATACTTAATTTTACAGCTTTTGTGATTCCTGCTTTTCATACTCCTGGTTATGTTCTTTCCTTTCCGCTCGAAGAATCGCCTTTAACATTTTTTTTTTTTCTCTCAGGACTTTGAATATCATGCTTCTCCCTTCTGACCTGTAAAGTTTGTACTGAAAAATCAGGTTATAGCATTTTGGGGTTTCCCTTGTATATAACTGTTTTCTTTCCTATTGCTTCTTTAAAATTTTTTTCTTTATCACTAGTTTTTGCCATTTTAATTACTATGAGTCTTGATGCAGACCTTCTTGGATAGATTTTTTTGGGGGCTTTCTGTGTCTTCTGGATCTGGATTTCTGTTTCCTTCTCTAGATTTGAGAAATTTTCAGCAATTATTTCTTCAAATAAATTTTCTGCCCCCTTTTGTCTCTCTTTTCCTTCTGGGATCCCTATAATGTGAATATTATTATGCTTGTTGATGTTGCTGAGTTCCCTTAATCTATTCTCATTTGTTATTATTATTTTTCTCTCTCCTGTTCAGCTCAATTGTTTTCCATTACTCTGTCCTCCAGGTCGCTCATCTGTTCTGCTTTCTCTATCTAATATTTTTTTTAAGATTTATTTATTTATTTATTTGACAGAGAGAGAGAGAGAGAGAGAGAGCGCCAGTGAGAGAGGGAACACAAGTTGGGGGAGTGGGAGAGGAAGAAGCAGGCTCCCAGCAGAGCAGGGAGCCCAACGCAGGGCTTGATCCCAGGACCCTGGGATCACGCCCTGAGCCAAAGGCAGACGCTTAACGACTGAGCCACCCAGGAGCCCCTCTATCTAATATTCTTTACATCATTTTTAATTTAAATTATTGAGTTCTTTATCTCCAAGTTGTTCTTTTTTATGTTTTCTACCTCTTTGTTGAGGGTCTCACTGAGATCCTCCATGGTTTCCTTAAGTCCAGTGAGTATCTTTATGACATTACTTTAAATTCTGTCAGGCATATTAATTATCTCCCTTTCCCTTAGGTCTTTTGCTGTGGTTTTGTCCTGTTCTTTCATTTTGGATGTTTTCCTCTCTATCCTCATTTTGTCTAGCTCCCTATGTATGTTTCTTTGTGTTAGGAAAGTCAGCTAAGTCTCCTGCTTTTGCAAGTAGTGGCCCTATAATGAAGAGGTCCTATAGTGCCCTGCAGTGCAGTGTCCCTTGTTCCCCAGAACCTGGCACTTCTAGGGTGTGTTCTATGTGTGTATTGCATGCCCCTCCTGTTGTGGCTGAGCTGCATTTGCCTTCAGTGCAGTCATCTGTGATGGTTCTTTACTTGTTGTGGTCAGGGTTTGGTCCCTGTGTTGTTTGGAGAACTGTGAAAGGCATGTCCATAGGAGAGCATGGGGATGGGGCATGCCATGTTAGCAAGGTGTGTTCTGGTCTACGGTGGAAGGAGGGGACCTGTAGTTGCTTTGGAGAACTGCTGAGGGCTGGTAGGAGGGGTGGGTTTGCAGAAGAGTGTGGGGGCAGGGCATGTTGTTAGCATGCAAGGTGGAGCGTGTTTGTGCTGTGCTGGTTTTTGCAGGTGTCTCTGTATCCACACAGAGGGATGGGAGAGGAAATGATACCCACCAGCTCTTTTGGTTTTGGAGAAATTTCCTAAAGATCCCTGCCCCTCCAGCACGTGTTCTGAGATTAATAAATAAATCTTCTTCCTGTATATCCCAGGTAGTTTTTAAACTGCTGCTTCTATGCTGTATCTCAGCAGGGTTGTTTGTTATGCTCTTTCTTTAAGTGTGGGAACTCAGTTTCCTATAGCCCTCCAGCTCTCCAAGAGCAGAGCCCGCTGATTTTTAAAGTTCCAGGTGTTAAGCTCCACTGGTTGTAAGAACTTGTGAAGGTAAGCCACACTGGTTTTCAAAGCCAAATGTTACTGGGATTAGTCTTCCCAAAATGGGTGCCCTGTGCCTGGGGTGCCTGGTGTATGGTCTGCTCCTCTCCCTTCACTGTGTCTGTGATGTCTTTCCTCCCTCAGACAGTCTCAGAGGTCAGTTTGATTTCCAACTGCATCTCTGCCCTTCCTACCCTTTTGGATGTGGCCTTTTTTCTACATTTAGCTGTGGAGTGCCTGTTCTGCCAGTTTTCGAGTCTTTTCTGGGTTATTTACAGTGACGTGAGTATTACCGAGGTGTTTCAGTGGGATGAGGTGAGCTTAGGATCCTCCTACTCCACCATCTTTTCCTTGGAAGCAACGATCTTTTGGACTTTGAAGACTTTGCAGTATATGTGGTCCCTTTGCCTTCACCCTTGTCTGTTCCTTAATTAAGATTTCTTCTTCTTCAGTGGCGCCTGGGTAGCGCAGTCGTTAAGCATCTGCCTTCGGCTCAGGGCGTGATCCCAGCGTTCTGGGATTGAGCCCTACATCGGGCTCCTCTGCTGGGAGCCTGCTTCTCCCTCTCCCACTCCCTCTGCTTGTGCTCCCTCTCTCCCTGGCTGTTTCTCTCTCTCAAATAAATAAATAAAATCTTTAAAAAAAAGAGTTCTTCTTCTTCAGAACTTTCTCTCACCTTCCGGGTTAGTGTTAGGTGCTTTTTCTGTATCTATTCACCCTCTGCGCCATCCTTCGTCTAGTAAACGATGAATAACAGACGCAGTAGAGTCTAATGATTTTTTAACACAATGTCAGATACAAAGAAGTGACACTTAAAATCAAATGTTAGGTTATTATTATATATAACATTTATTATTATTGCATCACACAACTGAGTTAAAACCAGTTGAGAGATAAATGTAGTCAGATATGTGGAGATCGAAATATTATATGTCTTGCTTTTAAAGATGAGGTTAGAAAATATAACTCGGTATCTTAGCCAAGTGATCTTATTTTATATTAGTGAATTAAGTTTCCTATGCAGTCATGAACACAGGTAGACCTATACAAATGTGGCATAGAACATCAAAAAGAATACTCTCAGTGAGCAGGCAGGCACTCTGATCCCAAAAGAAGGGCAGGAGGTGAGCCTGATAAGCATACTTCCTTCTGCCAAGCTTTCCAAATCAGAAAGACTTTTCTTGTATGGAAAGCAAGTAAAGTAATGCAGTGATGCCAGCGATGTCACTCTCAATTTACTATTGAAAATAGTATTTAAAAATTTTAATTTTGATCGGCACTTTTAATTTTTTCTATAAATACATTTTATAGGGCATAAACAATACATTAAATATATGAAGCTCATTTTAAGTTATTTCACATTTCTACTTTTAACCGGGTTTTGAATGTCTGTGAAGGCAAGAGTCTTTTTACTTCCAGAGAACTAGGTTTGATTCAAGGAGACAACACTCGTAAGAGTCATCACTGTCTGATGACTAGAACTGTTTGAAATGCTGTGAGGTTTTGTTTCTATCCCGTCCTTCAAAGAACACTTATGGCTGCAAAAAATGGGCAAACATCTTTGCTGTTTTAGGAAAGGAGCCAAAGTATAAATGCTTTTAAAAAAGAGTTATGGACTAAATGGCTTAAGAATGCATGATATTGAAAGCAGTGAGTATTTGAAATTAGGACACCTAATTATGTGATTATTTACCTGTGTAGCTTAATTTCAATTTCTGATACATTGTGGTTTCTGTAATAGATGGGATCTAATATCCCTGCCAGCACTGGTGTTCCATGATTAGGGCATGAGGCATTTGCATCCGTTATTTAGATCACAATTCTAAAAATCAGCTTGCTAATCAAAACCTCTTGGAGCTTAAACATTGGTTCCCTGTCTCCATCTCTAAAGAGGGTGATTCATTACATCAGGGATAAGGCCCTGCAATCTGTATTTAAAAATATCTCCAGAAGTGAACCAGGTGATATGATGTAGATCTAATTCAAACCACAACAACATGAGTTAAGACTGGAGCAGTGGATTAATTTTGTGATTCAGAGAGCCTTAAAGTTATTTTACTTTTAATTCTAAAGGTAGAAAATCTGAGTTATTAAAAACACAGAGTATGCAATATGCAAAACAAAAAAAATCTTAAATTCATTTATAACCCTACTATCTAGAGCAAAAACTGTATTAACATTTTTTTGGTAAATTGTGTATGTGTGTATATATATACATATGTATACATTCATATTTTAAATATGCAAATTATTTATCCATCTGATTAGGTTTGTGTCACATTCCATTTTGCTGTTCATTTAGATTTTTTAACTTAAAATATTATGAATATTTCTTATGTCATTAAAATTATTTAAAAATACAATTTTGTTATTTGATTTCATTTTTGTGTATGAAAAGCATAATAACTTCTATTTTATCATCTACTTCTAGTTTTTCACAATGGCAAACAGAAGGACTGAAATAAATATCCTTGTATATAAATGCTAGTTCCCAACTTTTATTAAATCCTCAGTGTAGAGCCCTAAATGTGGAATTACAAGATGAGAGGGCTACAGCAAATTTAAATGATCATGTGAAATGTCAAAGATTGAATGAAGATTAACATTGACATGAGGATTAGAAAGAAATGACTTAATTGGCCCAAGGTTGTGCAGGCAGCGACATAAGTTTTACTAAATGAGCTTTGGGTTTGTTCTGTCACAAACAAGATTACGTTGCAATGGATAAAGAACTTATGACTAGACAAGAAGAGAGAAACTGTATATATGATGATATCAGGCATCCAGGTGCCTTTTGTCTTTGTGTGTGTGTGTATAGTGAATAATTGAATAATTGACATCTTATTTCTTAGGGCAAATGCTGAAACATATCAACTTTATGGGATAAAAATGAATTCATTGAGGGGGAGGTTAAGATGGCGGAGGAGTAGGGGACCCCTTTTTCAGCCGGTCCCCTGAGTTGAGCTGGATAGGTACCAGACCAGCAGGAATATCCACGGAATCAGCCTGAGACGCAGGAAGATACATCTGGATCTCTACAAATGAACATCTCCANCTACAAATGAACATCTCCAGCGCTGAGTATCGAGGTACGAAGCGGGGAGCCGTGAAACCTCGCACAGATATCGGAAGCTAAACAGAAGAGGGAGGGAGCCGCCATGTCAGGGTGCCGGGAAGCGGTAGCCACCT
>NC_048223.1:45382963-45515648 GCF_002007445.2 Ailuropoda melanoleuca
TGGCCTCGGCCACAGAATTAATACATATGGATGTATCCCAATTATCAGAAATGGAATTCAGAGCAACAATGGTCAAGATGATGAGTAAACTTGAAAAAAGCATCAGAGAAAGCGTTGCTGAGAATATAGAATCCCTAAGGGCAGAAATGAGAGCGAATCTGACAGAAATTAAAAACTCAGTGGGCCAAATACAGTCAAAACTAGAGGCTCTGACGGCCAGGGTCACCGAGGCAGAGGAACGCGTTAGCGAATTGGAGGATGGGTTAGTAGAAGAAAAAACGAAAATAGAAGCTGGTCTTAAAAAAATCCACGCCCACGAATGTAGATTACGGGAGATTACTGACTCTATGAAACGATCCAATGTCAGAATCATCGGCATCCCTGAAGGGGTGGAGAAAAACAGAGGTCTAGAAGAGATATTTGAACAAATTGTAGCTGAAAACTTCCCTAATCTAGCAAGGGAAACAAGCATTCGTGTCCAAGAGGCAGAGAGGACCCCATCCAAGCTCAACCAGGACAAACCTACGCCACGGCATGTCATAGTGCAATTCGCAAATATTAGATCCAAGGATACAGTATTGAAAGCGGCCAGGGCAAAGAAATTTCTCACGTACCAAGGCAAAGGTATCAGGATTACGTCAGACCTGTCTACAGAGACCTGGAATGAGAGAAAGGCTTGGGGGGGCATTTTTAAAGCTCTTTCAGAGAAAAACATGCAGCCAAGGATCCTTTATCCAGCAAAGCTGTCATTCAGAATTGATGGAGAAATAAAGACGTTCCAAAATCGCCAATCATTAACCAATTTCGTAACCACGAAACCAGCCCTACAGGAGATATTAAGGGGGGCTCTATAAAGGTAAAAAGGCCCCAAGAGTGATACAGAGCAGCAAGTCACAACCGATACAAAGACTTTAAAGAGAAATGGCATCATTAAAATCATATCTGTCAATAATCTCTATCAATCTAAATGGCTTAAACTCTCCCATAAAACGCCACAGGGTTGCAGATTGGATAAAAAGACATGACCCATCCATTTGCTGTCTACAAGAGACTCATTTTGAACCCAAAGAT
Organism: Ailuropoda melanoleuca; assembly: GCF_002007445.2. NCBI lineage: Eukaryota > Metazoa > Chordata > Mammalia > Carnivora > Ursidae > Ailuropoda > Ailuropoda melanoleuca. The sequence goes on from NC_048223.1 coordinate 45,384,035, forward strand.
GCATTCAGACTTAGAGTAAGGGGATGGAGTACCATCTTCCACGCAAATGGACCTCAAAAGAAAGCTGGAGTAGCAATTCTCATATCAGATAGACTGGATTTTAAACTAGAGGCCATAGAGAGAGATACAGAAGGGCACTATATTATTCTTAAAGGAAGTATTCAACAAGTGGATATGACAATTATTAATATATATGCCCCCAACAGGGGAGCAGCAAGATACACAAGCCAACTCTTAACCAAAATAAAGAGACATATAGATAAGAACACAGTAATAGTAGGGGACCTCAACACCCCACTATCAGAAATAGACAGAACACCCTGGCAAAAACTAAGCAAAGAATCAAAGGCTTTGAATGCCATACTCGACGAGTTGGACCTCATAGATATATATAGAACACTACACCCCAGAACCAAAGAATACTCATTCTATTCAAATGCCCATGGAACATTCTCAAGAATAGATCATGCTCTGGGACACAAAACAGGTCTCAGCCAATACCAAAAGATTGAAATTATCCCCTGCATATTCTCAGACCACAACGCTCTGAAATTGGAACTCAACCACAAGGAAAAACCTGGAAGAAACTCAAACACTTGGAGGCTAAGAACCATCCTGCTCAAGAATGACTCGATAAACCAGGAAATCAAAAAACAAATTAAACAATTTATGGAGACCAACGAGAATGAATACACAACGGTCCAAAACCTATGGGATACTGCAAAGGCAGTCCTAAGGGGGAAATACATAGCCATCCAAGCCTCACTCAAAAGAATAGAAAAATCTAAAATGCAGTTTCTATATTCTCACCTCAAGAAACTGGAACAGCAACAGAGGGACAGGCCTAACCCACTGACAAGGAAGGAGTTGACCAAGATTAGAGCAGAAATCAATGAATTAGAGACCAGAACCACAGTAGAGCAGATCAACAGGACTAGAAGCTGGTTCTTTGAGAGAATCCATAAAATTGATAGACCACTGGCAAAACTTGTCCAAAAACAAAGAGAAAGGACTGAGATTATTAAAATTATGACTGAAAAGGGAGAGGTCACGACCAGCACCATTGAAATTGCAAGGATTATTAGAAACTTTTATCAACAGCTATATGCCAAAAAACTAAACAATCTGGAAGAGATGGAGGCCTTCCTGGAAACCTATAAACTACCAAGACTGAAACAGGAAGAAATAGATTTCTTAAATAGGCCAATTAACTATGAAGAAATTGAGTCAGTGATAAACAACCTTCCAAATAATAAAACTCCAGGCCCAGACGGTTTTCCTGGGGAATTCTACCAAACATTCAAAGAAGAAATAATACCTATTCTCCTAAAGCTATTTCAAAAAATAGAAACAGAAGGAAAGCTACCAAACTCATTCTATGAGGCTAATATTACCTTGATCCCCAAACCAGGCAAAGACCCCCTCAAAAAGGAGAATTACAGACCGATTTCTCTAATGAATATGGATGCCAAAATCCTCAACAAGATCCTTGCTAATAGAATCCAACAGTACATTAAAAGGATTATCCATCATGACCAAGTGGGATTCATACCTGGGATGCAAGCATGGTTCAACACTCGCAAATCAATCAATGTGATACATCATATCAACAAGAAAAGACTCAAGAACCATATGATCCTCTCAATTGATGCAGAAAAAGCATTTGACAAAATACAGCATCCTTTCCTGATTAAAACCCTTCAGAGTGTAGGAATAGAGGGTACATTTCTCAATCTCATAAAAGCCATCTATGAAAAGCCTACTGCAAGCATTATTCTCAATGGGGAAAAGCTGGAAGCCTTTCCCTTAAGATCAGGAACACGACAAGGATGCCCACTCTCGCCACTATTATTCAACATAGTACTAGAAGTCCTTGCAACAGCAATCAGAAGACAAAAAGGGATCAAAGGTATCCAAATCGGCAAAGAAGAAGTCAAACTGTCTCTCTTTGCAGATGACATGATACTCTATATGGAAAACCCAAAGGAATCCACTCCCAAACTATTAGAAGTTATAGAACAATTCAGTAAGGTGGCAGGATACAAAATCAATGCCCAGAAATCAGTTGCATTTCTATACACGAATAACGAGACTGAAGAAAGAGAAATTAGGGAATCCATCCCATTTACAATAACACCAAAAACCATGCGTTACCTTGGAATTAACTTAACCAGAGACGTAAAGGACCTATATGCTAGAAACTATAGATCACTTTTGAAAGATATTGAGGAAGACATAAAAAGATGGAAAAATATTCCATGCTCATGGATTGGAAGAATTAACATAGTTAAAATGTCCATACTACCCAGAGCAATCTACACTTTCAATGCTATCCCGATCAAAATACCGAGGACATTTTTCAAAGAACTGGAACAAATAGTCCTTAAATTTGTATGGAACCAGAAAAGGCCCCGAATCTCCAAGGAACTGTTGAAAAGGAAAAACAAAGCTGGGGGCATCACAATGCCGGATTTCGAGCTGTACTACAAAGCTGTGATCACAAAGACAGCATGGTACTGGCACAAAAACAGACACATCGACCAATGGAACAGAATAGAGAACCCAGAAATGGACCCTCGGCTCTTTGGGCAACTAATCTTTGATAAAGCAGGAAAAAACATCCGGTGGAAAAAAGACAGTCTCTTCAATAAATGGTGCTGGGAAAATTGGACAGCTACATGCAAAAGAATGAAACTTGACCACTCTCTCACACCATACACAAAAATAAACTCCAAATGGATGAAAGACCTCAATGTGAGACAGGAATCCATCAAAATTCTAGAGGAGAACATAGGCAACAACTTCTATGACATCGGCCAGAGCAACCTTTTTCACGACACATCTCCAAAGGCAAGAGAAATAAAAGATAAAATGAACTTATGGGACTTTATCAGGATAAAGAGCTTCTGCACAGCCAAGGAAACAGTCAAAAAAACTAAGAGACAGCCCACGGAATGGGAGAATATATTTGCAAAGGACACCACAGATAAAGGACTGGTATCCAAGATCTACAAAGAACTTCTCAAACTCAATACACGAGAAACAAATAAACAAATCATAAAATGGGCAGAAGATATGAACAGACACTTTTCCAATGAAGACATACAAATGGCTAACAGACACATGAAAAAATGTTCAAAATCATTAGCCATCAGGGAAATTCAAATCAAAACCACACTGAGATACCACCTTACGCCAGTTAGAATGGCAAAGATAGACAAGGCAAGAAACAACAATTGTTGGAGAGGATGTGGAGAAAGGGGATCCCTCCTACATTGTTGGTGGGAATGCAAGTTGGTACAGCCACTCTGGAAAACAGTGTGGAGGTCCCTTAAAAAGTTAAAAATTGAACTACCCTATGACCCAGCCATTGCACTACTGGGTGTTTACCCCAAAGATACAGACGTAGTAAAGAGAAGGGCCATATGCACCCCAATGTTCATAGCTGCATTGTCCACAATAGCCAAATCATGGAAGGAGCCGAGATGCCCTTCAACAGATGACTGGATTAAGAAGCTGTGGTCCATATATACAATGGAATATTACTCAGCTATCAGAAAGAACGAATTCTCAACATTTGCTGCAACATGGACGGCACTGGAGGAGATAATGCTAAGTGAAATAAGTCAAGCAGAGAAAGACAATTATCATATGATTTCTCTCATCTATGGAACATAAGAACTAGGATGATCGGTAGGGGAAGAAAGGGATAAAGAAAAGGGGGGTAATCAGAAGGGGGAATGAAACATGAGAGACTATGGACTATGAGAAACAAACTGAAGACTTCAGAGGGGAGGGGGTGGGGGAAGGGGATAGACTGGTGATGGGTAGTAAGGAGGGCACGTATTGCATGGTGCACTGGGTGTTATACGCAACTAATGAAGCATCAGACTTTACATCAGAATCTGGGGATGTACTGTGTGGTGATTAACGTAATATAATAAAATTAAATTAAAAAAATGAATTCATTGAGTCCTAATGAAAACCTTTTAAACTATTTCCTAAATTGTGTTTTTTAAAGGAAATATTTGTCAGCACTGTCAAAATATGGTTTAAAGTATCCCCAAATGCTTTTATATACCAAATGTATTTGCTTCACAGTTAACTGGTTATCTTGAATTACTTGCCACTTCAGAGAACTGAATGGGCATTTGGTGAAAATGACAAATGAACTAAAACGACAATTCAAAGAAAATGACTGAAAGAGAGCCTCAAACTCTTGATCCAAAAGAATAAATTTGAATCACAACTCTGTTATATATTCATGAAATGTTAACTGACTGCCTTAGATCATTGAGTTTTAAGGCTTCTTATACTGGAACAGCTACATAAAACATAAGGAAAATAGTGATTTTGATGTTTCAAAGAAGTAAAATGCACCCAAATAGTATGTCTAGATTGCTTAAAGTTAGCACTTAATAAGTCAGATACCAAAATGTTATCATATTTATTCATTTAATTACTATAATAGATAATTTACTACTGTAGCAACAAGAATAATTGAGCAGTTGAAATTTTGGAATGTAGATGCTCACAATTCTTAGAGCTAATGCATGCATGTTCTAATATCTGTTATTAGAGTTCTGTTCAGGAAATTAGGAAATGATGCAGCATTATAGTGGGTGTTTTTAAATCACCTAATCATTCATTCGGTTACTTATTCATTAAAAAAAATATTTACTGAGTATTTATTATGTGATGGTGCTAAGTTTTGTGTCTGGATTTCAATAGTGCTTCAGAAGACATGCTTCCTTACTCTTGAGGAGCTATCGTTCTGGTGAGTATAGATACAGGAAGCAAGACAATGAGAAGGTCACCAAAGGAGCAAGATTTCAAATGGTGATATGTACTATGAAGCTAACAAAACAATATGATGTGAACAGGAGTGAACAGCAAGTGCAGGTGCTTCTTGTTGGAATGTCAAAAAAGGTGCATCTGACAAGGTGGTGTATGTACTGACAATTAAGTGACAGCAAAAAGCAGGCTTGGGGATGTGGTCTTCGAGGCAGAACTAAAGGCCAGAGGAAAGGCCCTAATATGTCTGTAAATAGTGACAGGACAGCAGAAAGATCTGTAAGAGCTACGTACAGTATGAATTTGGATTTTCCTCTAAAAGCAATGGGAAGCAATTGGAGGTCATTAGTATGTTGTGTTGTTGTTGAGTTGGGGTGGTTATTTTACACACTAATTTATTAATCTTCATTCCTAACTTCCATCCTTATTTTTCTCACCTTAGGTCTTCCCTCTGATTTTCTGGCTATGACTTTAAAAAAAAACTGGGAAAGTATGTGTTCTGTAAACATCTAGTCTAGATTGTTTTTGTTAAAGAAATACAATTATTCAGAAGTGTGCAAAAACCATAAGAATAGCTCGAGAATTGCAGAAGTTAAACACATCGTGTAAGGGATTGAAAAGACAAGCCACCAAGTAAGAGAAAATATTTGCAAATCATGTTTCTGATGAAGTATTTGTATCTAGAATATATGAAGAATTTTCAAGACTAAACAGAAAACAATCCAATTTTAAAAATGGGTAAAAGATTTGAATAGACTCTTAAAAGATGTGAGATGAAAAATAAGCATATGGAAAGATATTCAATATCATGAATAATTACATAAGCACAACTTAACACCAAATTGAGATGCTATTACATACTTATAAGAATGTCTAAAAGGAAAAATAAAACTGGCCATGCCAAATACTAGTGAGCTTTTCGAACACTCAAACATTGTAGATGGGAAGGTCAAATGGCACATTCACTTTGAAAATGGTTTGACAGTTCCTTATAAAGTCAAACATATGTACACCTACTATACCCCACTCCTAGAAATATTCCCAAGAGAAATGGAAACTTATGTCTATACAACTTCTATGCAAATGTTTACAGCAGCTTTATTCATAATCACCAAAATTGGGAACAAATCCAGATGTCCTTCAACCAGTGATGAGATTGTCAGTGCCTTCACCCAAAGACACCAGGAACATACTTGCAGTTGAACAAGTTGGCTTTATTATTCATTGGAGTAGGGAGAATACTTACCCCAGGGAACTGTGTGGTATCTGAGTACAAGGATGTTAGAACAAACTTAGATGATTTGGTCTTTGGTTGGGTAATTCTGGGGAGGGTCTAAGGAAAGGGATGTTCACTCTAGACTAGGTGTAGTTGGAAAGAGGGGTGATTCTATGATTGGGCATCTCAATAAATCTTGTCTATAGAGAGAGGAGGAAATAGTAAGTTTAAGTTGAAAATGGTAAAAAAAAAAAAGTAGTAGTTACTCATTTAGTGAGTGAGGGGAATGTTTTGTATTTTGTGGTTTGCACAGTAACTGCCTGAATTGAATATTTGAAAGATTGGTTCTGCCAAAAGAACAGTATAGCTTAGCTGTAAATACCAGATCAGTTTGTAATAAAATGGAGGTGCATTAAAAGAGCTAAAAATCTGGGGTGCCTGGTTGGCGCAGTTGTTAAGCATCTGCCTTCGGCTCAGGGCGTGATCCCAGTGTTCTGGGATCGAGCCCCACGTCAGGCTCCTCCGCTAGGAGCCTGCTTCTTCCTCTCCCACTCCCCCTGCTTGTGTTCCCTCTCTCGCTGGCTGTCTCTCTCTGTCAAATAAATAAATAAAATCTTTCAAATAAATAAAAAATAAAAAAATAAAAGAGCTAAAAATCTGATCTTAAAGAGCTCTCATTTGCCAAAACTAGAACAACTTGAGCAACAGAGTAAATATAGTCATGGATTGTAAACCAAAAAATAGAATAAATATACATGAGCCCATATAAATAACTGAATAAATGAGGGAATAATGAAAAAAAAGTCCCTGAGGAAAGTTCTAATTAATATATAAGGAATGAGAAAAATATAAAATCACCATTGGAATTGCCATAGGCAAAATCCATGGAGGGAAGCTAAAAGAACAGGTAGAAGTTGAAGCCAAAACAGGATATATGCATAGTCTTAGATTTTCTATCTTGAAATATTTACTAATTATGAATGGAAAAATAGTAAATTTCAAGGAGTGAATCCTGCAATTCACCACCTTAGACAAATGATCAAAGTCAATACCTCCAACAATACATATCAACATCATGTACCTCTTGATAGGATACCCTCAAAAGCACCACCTCTGTGCTATTCTTTCAAATAATGCAAAATTTCTTGAGAAATCATGAGAAAACATTATATCCAAATTGAGGGCCATTCCATAAATCAGTAGCCCAGTGTTCTTCAAAGCAAATAAGGACATGGAAGTCTGAGGAACTATTGCAAACTAGAGGAGATTAAAGAGACATGACAAGTAACTGCAGTGTGGGATCTTGGAGTGGAAAAAGACTTAGTGGGAAAAGAGGCGAAATCTGAATAAATTCTGCACTTTGGTTAAAAGTAGTGTATGAAGGGCTCATTTCTTAGTTTTGGATGATTGTACTATAGTTTTGCACCTCTTCTATCTATTTAGAACACAAAAAGAGAGCCAGGTTGATAAGAAGTGGGTGGGCATAAGTGGTTTCAGAGGCAAAAAGAAGAGGTCTTCAATAGGTAGGATTAATAGCCAAGGGCAACTAACATTTCCTTTTTGTTTTGTTTTTTATTTTCTCCCATCTAAACCGCCTTATTTTTTCCTTTTATTTTTTAATTTAAATTCAATTAATTAACATATAATATATTATTGGTTTCATAGATAGAGGTCAGTGATTCATCAGTCTTACATAGTACCCAGTGCTCATTGTATCACTTGCCCTCCTTAATGTCCATCACCCAGTTACCCCATCCCCCCACCCCTCTTCCCTCCAGCAATCCTCAGTATGTTTCCTATGATTGAGAGTCTCTCATGGTTTGTCTCCTTCTCTAATTTCATGTTGTTTTATTTTTTCCTCCCTTCCCCAATGATCCTCTGTTTTGTTTCTTAAATTCCACATATCAGTTAGATCAAATGGTAATTGTCTTTCTCTGATTGACTTAAGCATAATACACTTAACATAATACACTCTAGTTCCATCCACATCTTGCAAATGGCAAGATTTCATTTTTTGATGGTTAAGTAGTATTCCATAGTTTATACATACTGCTTCTTCTTTATGCATTCATCTGTCAATGGACATCTGGGTTCTTTCTGTAGTTTGGCTATTGTGAACATAGCTGCTATAAACATTGGGGCACAGGTGCCCCTTTGGTTGAATACATTTGTATCTTTGGGGTAAAGACCCAGTAGTACAATTGCTGAGTCATAAAGTAGCTATATTTTTAACTTCTTGAGGAACCTCCATACTATTTTCCAGAGTGGCTGCACCAGCTTACATTCCCACCAACAGTACAAGAGGGTTCCTCTTTCTCTGCATCCTCACCAACATTTGTCCTTTCCTGACTTGCTATTTTTAGCCATTCTAACCGGTGTGAGGTGGTATCTCATGTGGTTTTGATTGTATTTCTCTGATGCTGAGTGATGTTGAGGACTTTTTCTTGTGTTTGTTGGCCATTTGTATGTCTTCTTTGGAGAAATGTCTGTTCATGTCTTCTGTCCATTTCTTGACTGGATTTTTTGTTCTTTGGGTGTTGAGTTTGATAGGTTCTTTATAGATTTGGGGTACTAGCCCTTTATCTGATATGTCATTTGCAAATATCTTCTCCCATTCTGTTTTTTGTCTTTTGGTTTTGTCAACTGTTTCCTTTGCTGTGCAAAGGCTTTTAATCTTGGTGAAGTCCCAATAGTTCATTTTTACCTTTGTTTCCCTTGCCTTTAGAGATGTGTCTAGGAAGAAGTGCTGTGGCTGAGGTCACAGAGGTTGATGCCTGTATTCTCCTCTCCTTGATGGATTACTGTCTCACATTTAGGTCTTTTCATCCATTTTGAATCTATTTTTGTGTATGGTGTAAGCATATGGTCCAGTTTCATTCTTCTGCATTTGGCTGCCCAATTTTCCCAACACCATTTGTTGAAGAGACTTTCTTCCATTGGATATTCTTTCCTGTTCTGTCGAAGATTAGTTGGCCATAGAGTTGAGGTCCATTTCTGGGTTCTCTATTGTGTTCCATTGATCTGTGTGTGTGTGTTTTGTGCCAGTACCATACTGTCTTGATGATTACAGCTTTGTAATACAGCTTGAAAACTGGAATTGTGATGCCCCAGCTTTGGTTTTCTTTTTCAATGTTCCTTTGGCTATTTGGGGTCTTTTCTGATTCCATACAAATTTTAGGATGATTTGTTCCAGATCTGTGAAAAAAGTTGATGGTAGTTTCATAAGGATTGCATTGAATATATAGATTGCTCTAGGGAGCATAGACATTTTAACAATATTTGTTCTTCCAATCCATGAACATGGGAAGTTTTTCCATTTCTTTAAGTCTTCCTCAATTTCTTTCATGAGTGCTCTATAGTTTTCTGAGTACAGATTCTTTGACTCTTTGGTTAGGTTTATTCCTAGATATCTTATGGTTTTGGGTGCAATTGTAAGTGGAGTAGACTCCTTAATTTCTCTTTCTTTTGTCTCATTGTTAGTGTATAAATTGCAACTGATTTTTGTGCATTGATTTTATATACTGCCACTTTGTTGAATTCCTGTATGAGTTCTGGCAATTTGGGGTGGAGTCCTTTGGGTTTTCCTCATAGGGTATCATGTCATCTGCAAAGAGTGAATGTTTAAGTACTACTTTGCCAATTTAGATGCCTTTTATTTCTTTTTCTTGTCTGATTGCTGAGGCTAGGACTTATAGTACTATGTTGAATAACAGTGGTGATAGTGGACATCCCTGTTGTGTTCCTGATCTTAGGGGAAAAGCTGTCAGTTTTTCCCCATTGAGAATGATATTCATTGTATGCTTTTCATATATGGCTTTTTTGATATTGAGGTATTGCCCTCTGTCCCTACACTGTGAAGAGTTTTAATCAAGAAAGGATGCTGTACTTTGTTAAATGCTTTTTCTGTATCTACTGAGAGTGTCATATGGTTCTTGCCCTTTCTTTTATTAATGTAATGTATCACATTGATTGATTGGCAGATGTTGAACCACACTTGCAGACCAGGAATAAATCCCACTTGGTCTTGGTGAATAATCCTTTTAATGTACTATTGGATCAAATTGGCTAGTATCTTGGTGAGAATTTTTTCATCCACATTCATCAGAGATATTGGTCTGTAATTCTTCTATTTGGTGTGGTCTTTGTCTGGTTTTAGGATCAAGGTAATACTGGCCTTGTAGAAAGAGTTTGGAAGCCTTTCTTCCATTTCTGTTTTTTGAAACAGCTTCAGTAGAATATATATTATTTCTTCTTTAAATGTTTGGTAGAATTCCCCTGGGAAGTCATCCAGCCCTGGACTCTTGTTTGTTGGGCGATTTTGGAATATTGCTTCAATTTCCTTGCTGTTTATGGGTCTGTTCAGGTTTTCTATTTCTTCCTGTTTCAGTTCTGGTAGTTTATAGTCTCTAGGAATGCATCCATTTCTTCCAGATTGCCTAATTTGTTGGCATATAGTTGCTCATGATATGTTCTTATACTTGTTTGTATTTCTTTGTATTGGTTGTGATCTCTCCTCTTTCATTCATGATTTTATTTATTTGGGTCCTTTCTCTTCTCTTTTTGATAGGTCTGGCCAGGGGTTTATTAATCTTATTAATTCTTTCAAAGTACCAGCTCCTAGTTTCTTTGATCTGTTCTACTCTTCTTTGGTTTCTATTTCATTGATTTCTCCTCTAATCTTTATTATTTCTCTTCTCCTGGTGGATTTAGGCTTTCTTTGTTGTTTTTTCCCCCAGCTCCTTTAGGTGTAAGGTCAGGTTGTGTATTTGAGACCTTTCTTGTTTCCTGAGAAAGTCTTGCATTGCTATATACTTCCCTCTTAGGACAGCCTTTGCTGCATCCCAAAGGTTTTGAATATTTTTTTTTCATTTTCATTTGTTTCCATGTATTTTTTAAATTCTTCCTTAATTTCCTGGTTGATCCATTAATTCTGTAGTAGGATGCTCTTCAGTCTCCATGTGTTGAGCTCTTTCCAAAGTTCCTCTTGTGATTGAGTTCCAGTTTCAAAGCATTGTGGTCCAAAAATATGTAGGGAATGATCCCAATCTTTTGGTACTGGTTGAGATCTGATTTGTGACCCAGTGTGTGGTCTGTTCTGGAGACTATTCCATGTGCACTCAAGAAGAATGTGTATTCTGTTGCTTTAGGATGGAAGCTCTGAATATATCTGTGAAGTCCATCTGGTGCACTGTGTCATTCAAAGCCCTTGTTTTCTTCCTGATCTTCTGCTTAGATGATCTGCCCATTTGTGCAGTGAGTGGGGTGTTAAAGTCCCGTACTATTAGTATATTGATGTGTTTCTTTAATTTTTACTAATTGCCTTATGTAATTGGCTGCTCCCATGTTACGGGCATAAATATTTACAATTGTTAGGTCTTCTTGTTGGATAGACCCTTTAGTTATGATATAGTGTCCTTCCTCATCTCTTATTACAGTATTTGCTAATTTGTCTGATACAAGGACTGCCACCCCAATTTTCTTTTGATGTCCATTAACATGATAAATATTTCCACCCCCTCATTTTCAATCTGGAAATGTCTTTGGGTCTAAAATGAGTCTCTTACAGACAACATATCGATGGGTCTTCCTTTTTTATCCAATCTGATACCCTGTGTCTTTTCCATGGAGCATTTATCCCATCTACATTCAGAGTAGCTATTGAAAGATAAGAATTTAGTGCCATCGTTAACCTGTAAAGTCACTGTTTCTGTATATTGTCTCTCTTCCTTTCTGGTCTGTGTTACTTTTCTGCTCTCTCTTCACTTAAAGGATCCCTTTTAATATTTATCATGGGGCTGATTTGGTGATCACAAATTCATTTAGTTTCTGTTTGTCCTGGAAGCTTTTTATCTCTCCTTGTATTTTGAATGACAGCCTTGCTGGATACAGTATTCTTGGTTGCATATTTTTCTCATTTAGCACCCTGAAGATATCATGCCAGCCCTTTCTGGCCTGCCAGTTCTCTGTGGATAGGTCTGCTGCCAATCTAATGTTTCTACCCTTGTAGGTTATGGACCTCTTTTCCTGATCTGCTTTCAGGATTTTCTCCTTGTCTCTTAGATTTGCATGTTTCACCATTATATATTGGGTTATTGACCTATTTTTATTGATTTTGAGGGTGTTCTCTGTGCCTCCTGGACTTGGATGCCTTTTTCCTTCCTCAGGTTGGGGAAGTTCTCCACTATAATTTGGGCAGCTTACATTTCTGAACACTTCCATATATATAGTCAAGTGTTATTAACACTTTGCTTCATTCAGCCCTCTTAACAACCTAGTGTGGTATATGCTGTTAAAATGGGAGACTAAGGATGAGAAATTTTAAATTACTTTTCTAAGAAAACATAACTGTAGTCAAACTTCATATGTTTCTGGATTCAGTACACTTAACTGCCAACGCTGGTCACCTGAATTAACAGCAGCTAGGGAGAAATCCCCAGGCTTCCTTTTTTGAGGTTCATCTTGGTTTATGCATTCTCTCAAAGTTCACACTTCAAATTATTTATCCCCTCCAACTGTTTGAGTTCTTTTTAGCAGTTACACCAGTTCATAGCTTATTGGCACATGTGTAACCCATGGAATCAATAGATGCTGAAATTTTTCATGAGATTCTATTTTATTGCATTTGCTCAGTACAATTTAGTATTGTGGACTTACAATATTGATTGTGATAATCAGATATAGTAGAATCAATATATCATGTCCTAGAGGACTTACGAAGCAAAATATTGTAATGTTACTGAAATTAATCTCTTAAAAAATACACATTCTATGGTCTTTTTCATATAGAATGAAATATGAAAGAGATAAAATTTCTGAAAACTATACTCATTTTTGTGTGCACTGGGTATAATTTTCCTCAAACAGTTTAGCTAAAATGATGTATTTCAGTGCTTATCTACTTGATATCCTTTTCTGGGTCTCCTAGATGGGTTAATGGATGCTGATAATGTCTGTTTTTGCTCTTGGTCCTTAATACAAAATCTTAGTCGTTGCATGATTATGCACTCAGAGTATAGGTTTTTAGTAGTGTTTATTTTACAATTGATTATTTTTTTTGTGTGTGAAGCTTTTGCTTACCTCCATTCAATACATCCCCTGGCAGTTTCAACTCAAGATATTATTTTTAATCATCAAATATCCCCCACATAATTGGTATACTCATGATTTGCAAAATGTTTGCTACAATATTTTTGACTAGCCTTTTCTTCCCTGTCAATTCAGTGGTTAAACATTAGGAAATATCTCTTGATTCCATTGACTTTATCAGTATTGTGTGTCTAAATATTTCAGAACATACAAATTTGCTGTTTAACTTGTCATACCTGCTTTGAATTTGGATTACTCTAGTGTGGTCTGGAGCAGCAGTGGCAAGTGAAGTTCATCTATAGAATGAGCAGTAGTTATTTTTACGGAGCATTGGCCTCATCCTGGTCTAGAGACAAAAAGTGGCAAGATCTAATGTGACATATGTCATGGTTGGAAGGCCAAGTGGCAACTTGCGTGTATTAGCCACCTATGAAAGGGCCCATAAATTTTATATTTTCTTATTTAAAATCTCACTTATTATTTAATAGAACTTGAATGTTATGGTCTAAATATGTCAATTTTGTATTATACAGTTTGAAATTTTAGTTGTCTAATAACAACAACATATTTCTACTGTGCTGGGACAAAAGTCTAAAATGCTGAGTCAGTAGTCTGGGTCAGTCTTTGAGCCATGTTTGTTGCTGTTAATAGAGGGAGCCAAGGCCAGTTATTGCCCGAATGAAGAGAATGTCAATCTCTCAGCCACAGCATGGTGTACTGAAAAAAGGTCAAGTTCAGAAAAAGAAAGGAACAAAATGTCAAAGTGGACCAGCACCTAGAGATTCTTTACCCATCTCCAAGAAGGAAAAGTGTCATTTATCTTTTCCTAATGATGATCTGTCTCCATCTGATCCTAGCTGATTTTGCTCTTTTTCCTAATGGATGGTGCTTCTCTTATACACACACACACACACACACACACACACACACACACAATTGGAAAAAGGGTAATAATAGTACTCATCCTGAAAGACCCTTTTGACAATTTCATGAGATAACATATGCAAAATACTTAGCATGGTCCCAGACATATTGTAATTAGTCAATCAATGCCAGCTGTTAATACCATATTGTATCGATCAAAACCTTATAGTAGCATAATACATTATGATTCAGCCATTTCCTTAATCCTGTATCACTGCAACAGCCTTGGAATACCCAGCTGAATCTGAAGGATTTTCCTTTATACATATTGATCTTTTTACATTACCACTTTCCTCATTGCCAGTTGTCTTTTCAGAAATTTTTGGTGATTTTGTCCTAACAAATTAAATCTAAGCCCTTAGAGGCAAAGCTAGAAACTGTTCCAAATAATCCAATTAAGAAATGGGCAGAAGATCAGAGTAGACTTTTTCAAAGAAGACATATAGTCAACAGACACATGAAAGATGCTCAGCATCACTACTCATCAGGGAAATGCAAATCAAAACCACAATGAGAAATCACCTCACACCTGTCAGAATGGCTAGTATCAAAAAGATGAGAAAAAACAAATATTGGCAAAGACTGGGAAAAAGGGAACACTCTTTGCACTGTTGGTAGGAGTGTAAACTGATGCACCTGCTATGGAAAACAGTATGGAGACCTTCCTAAAATTAAAAACAAACAAACAAAAAACTGCCGTGAGCGCACACACACAGAGACACAAAGACTAGAAAATCACTCAGCCATAAAAAGGAGAGAACTCTTCATTTGTGACAACATGGATGGACCAAGAGGGTATTATGCTAAGGAATATAACGCAGAAACAGAGTACTATATGATTTACTTATATGTGGAATCTAAAAAACACAACAAAGGAACAAACAGCAGAAACAGACCCACAAAGACAGAGGACAAATTAGTGGTTGCCAGAGGGGAGGTGGGTGAGGGTGGCAAAATGGATGAAGGAGATTAAGAGGTACAAACTTCCAGTTATAAAATAAGTCATGGGAATGTAAAGTACAGCATAGGGAATAGAGTCAATAATATTTAATAACTTTGTGGTGACAGATGGTACCTACACTTTATCATGGTGAGCACAGTGATTCAACTAGGAGCCAACTGTGTTTGCCTTTTGCTCTGTGCTGAGCCTGGAAGGATAGCCATGTTTATTCTCAGCGGGCCTGGAGGACTCTTGAAAGCTGAATCCAGTCAGCTCCCAGATCTTTTTGATATGGGAGACAGTTCCTTGGATATTAAAAAGTCAAAGCATTAGATGTGGGTCTAAACCCTTTGCTCATCAGAACCTGGGGGTTGTGGTATCCCCTCCTGCTTGTAAGGTGCTAAGCTGGGAGTGGGTTCCTGGTACAAGTATGTCTCAGCTTTTCTTGCCTATTCCAAGTGGGTGTTTTCTCAGTGACCCCTGTGTAGGAATCTCTTATCTAGTTTCTAGGTTTCTTTCAGAAGGAATTGATTCATGTTTAGTTGATTATTTAGTATGTCCATGA
Source organism: Ailuropoda melanoleuca (assembly GCF_002007445.2). Classification (NCBI taxonomy): domain Eukaryota; kingdom Metazoa; phylum Chordata; class Mammalia; order Carnivora; family Ursidae; genus Ailuropoda; species Ailuropoda melanoleuca. The sequence goes on from NC_048223.1 coordinate 45,399,560, forward strand.
AAGAATCCTCTGATCCCACTATGCTGCTGCTGTCATTCTAGAAGTAATGGCCTCTGAGAATATTGTATAAAGTACACCTCAAATGATCCAAAATCATGAAGAATAGTTCTCTAAGAATGCTGAGCAGTCTAAATGAAAAAGATTTCCATCAGGAAATGTTAAAATACAACTTAAACATAGAATTGCTCAGCATAAATATATGGAACTCTCCCCACCCCCATCCCCTGCCCCAGAGTGGCTGGCTCAGTAGTTTTTACTCCACTTGGTGCATTCATTCTGGAAGTGAACTGTTAGTTAATCTCTACCCTGCCCTGAAGTTCTTCAAAGATGTAGTGGTGCTGCACTTTCAATATACACTTCATGCTTCCAGAAGGAAGCAGTTTTTCTTACATTTTTCTTCAGGTCTTCAGACCTCCAAATATGAACATATTGATTCCCTCTTTTCCTCCTCTTCTTATATATATGCCAGTATTGTTCTAAGTTGGGGCTTTAAAATTATGCACATAAACATAAGATAAACTGAGAGTTCTATTTAAGGTAAAAAATATGGCCATTCAAATGTTGATGGGAAGTACCTTCATCACCAGGTTCATTGATGTTCATTTGCATTTGGAACTGCAATTGCTGAAAGCTAGTTGGAAATGGATTCTGTCAGAATTGTGGCTCAGAAAAATCTTAAGGTTAACTTTAATTGTAACTTTCATGCTATTACTGTGCCAATCTTGCAGAATTCATGTCCTGACACCCTGGTGTGTTTGGCGTCAGTAAAACTGCTTAGGTGAGCTAATGGTAGTTTTTTAAATACCACCAGGATGATTTGATCCTTTTTGGTTATGATCTAGGCTTTTGATAGGTGACCAGTCAACCTATATATGAAGGTAATGAGAGTTATTTTGATTTGTGAATCCTTAATAATGATTTTCAGAGTGAGACAAGAAATCTGGAACAATCTACTTTTAATTATAAATTAGTAGCAGCTGAAATTCTTCTTTCCTGAATTAGTTTTTCATCTTTATTTTGCTATATTGCTAGAAATTCCTGTAATATTATTATCTCATAACTTAGGTAGGACAAATCCTTGTTAAACAAATATTAGTTTCTGGAAGGGATAATACCTAAAATAATTTTGTGAAATAAAGAAAATTACTAAAATGGTCTCGACTAGTAGGCACAGGGTTGAAATGGGAAGCCCAGTTGAGTGTCTAAAGCATGGGTTGCCCCAGTTTGGGCAAGAGGTGATCTGGTCCTGTGAACACATAGGAGAGGGTTTAGAAACATGAAGAACAATGTCTCCTCTGTATGGAGTAATCTAAGTAAAATTGGCTTGGGAAGCAAATACTTTTTCCAGCATTTAAAGACAGATCTTAGCTAAAACAAAAACATTGTATATATAGAATATATATACAGAGTTACTTTTAGAAGAAATGATATATTTTGCGTAGATTGTAGAGTGTAGATTTGGGAACTATACACAAATAAATTTCATACTTCCATTTACATAAAGTTCCAAATCTAGTTAATTGTTTTAGGGGTCAGGATATTATCCTTGGGGATGTAGTGATTAAAAAAGGGCAGGAGGAGGTCCCTGGTGCTGGTAATGGTCCTATTTCTGATCTAAGTGCCATATCCATTTTGGAAAATACATGGGCTATGCATATATGATTTGAGGACTTGTCTGCATCTGATGTTATAGTTCACAAATTTTATGTAAGAAAACAAAAAGCTAAATGAATTTTTAGAACTTTATTTTGTCTATCCACTAAAATTCCTTTGTGTTTTACCAAAAATGTTTTCAAACTTTAATTAATGTAATCATAATGTTTCCTAAGAAGATTTTGCTTTCTTTTGTTTTGTTTTGAATTTTAATGGATAGTCTAATTTTTTTAAAGATTTAAAAAAATACTTATTATCTAGATTAAAACTTTATTAGAAATTGTATGGGAATGGGAATCATAAACACTGAATTCTCTTTTTTTTAAATTTTATTATTATATTATGTTAGTCACCATACAGTACATCCCCGGATTCCGATGCAAAGTTCGATGCTTCATTAGTTGCGTATAACACCCAGTGCACCATGCAATACGTGCCCTCCTTACTACCCATCACCAGTCTATCCCATTCCCCCACCCCCTCCCCTCTGAAGTCTTCAGTTTGTTTCTCATAGTCCATAGTCTCTCATGTTTCATTCCCCCTTCTGATTACCCCCCTTTTCTTTATCCCTTTCTTCCCCTACCGATCATCCTAGTTCTTATGTTCCATAGATGAGAGAAATCATATGATAATTGTCTTTCTCTGCTTGACTTATTTCACTTAGCATTATCTCCTCCAGTGCCGTCCATGTTGCAGCAAATGTTGAGAATTCGTTCTTTCTGATAGCTGAGTAATATTCCATTGTATATATGGACCACAGCTTCTTAATCCAGTCATCTGTTGAAGGGCATCTCGGCTCCTTCCACGATTTAGCTATTGTGGACAACGCTGCTATGAACATTGGGGTGCATATGGCCCTTCTCTTCACTACGTCTGTATCTTTGGGGTAAACACCCAGTAGGGCAGTGGCTGATAAACCCTGAATTCTAGTCCTATTTTTTACCATTAAATTGCTCTGAGCATCCATTTCCCTGTTTGTCAGATGAGTATGATAACTCTTGTTCTGCAACACAGAGGTTTTCAAATGAGGCTCAAATGAGATACTGTGACTAAAAATATTTCATAAACTACAAAGCCAAAAAATGTAACTTGAATTTCTTAGTCATATGTCAAAAATAAAACTGACAGCACTTATTATTTTAAAAATGTATGTTTAGATTAAGTGAATAATTTTAAAATCTTATTGCTAATATCTTCTGTTTTGTAAATATTCAATGCACTAAATTTCTGTGGGTTCTATAATGTGTAAGACCTGGGTCTTGCTAGTTTTTCATTCTTTGTGCTCTCCTACTCTATAATTCTCTGGTTTGGGAGGATTAAGCTGACTGGTAAAAAACAAGGAAATCTGTCTTTTCTCTTGCCCATAACATTATACTGGTGCTTTATGCTGTTAACCTGCCCAAACTTCATTATTGACCCAATGAAAGGACATTAATTCCTCTCCTCTTTTTGCCAGCTAGTGGAAACATGTTTGCTCAAATATGATATATTCGTTATGTAAGAATTTTATTCTAAATAAAGATGAGAACTTGCAAGGAGGAAATAATAAGTAAAGTAAGCATGAAATCAAGCAATTTGGAAAAGCATTTTGGGAAGACTAAACTAAGCACATTTCATGCAGTGGAAATTAATTTAATTCAGCTACAAATGACTATTTCTCTGTCTCTCAAATGCTCTCCTTTTTTTAAAAAAAAAATTTACTTATTTTAGAGAGAGGCAGAGAGAAAAAGAGCACAAATTGGGGGAGAAGAGGGAGCGGGAGAGAGAATTTAAGCAGACTCCACGTTGACTGTGGAGACTGAGGCAGGGTCCAATCTCACAACCCTGAAATCACAACCTGAGCAGAAACCGAGTGGGACACATAACCAGCTGTGCTACTCAGGCACCCTCAGACTCTCTCCTTTAAGTATGGTTTCTCTCTCTTCCTGCCTCCCTCTCTCTTTCTCCCTCTCTCCTTCCCCCCTCAATAATAGCAAACTAAACCAAATGCTTCTCCTTCCCTTGCCTTATAAATTGGTTATTTTATAATAAGTAAGAAAATGTCTGAGTTGCAAAATAGGACATTATGCTTTGCCAAGTCAACAAAAATTTATTAGGATATTACAGTGTTGATGATACTGGGATAAAAATAAAAATGATGAACAAAAATAGGTAGCCTTCAAGAATTTAATTATCTAGTTCAATTGGAGGAGGTGGTATCTGAAGATTGGTTTACTAGATAATCTAGATATCTAGAAGATATTTTGGTTGACACATATAGCAAGCAAATTTTTTTAAAGTTTGTCATGTTTTATTTATTTAGTGGAGAGTTTATAATTTACTTGCTTATCAAAACTATACTAAATCAATGAGAAGCAGTTAGTATGACAGAGTTTGCTCCCCGTAACAACACAGTTAGGTTGATCTGTCAGATGGTTCAAAGTAAGACATTGTACCGATTCGGTGATAAAATTTCCATAGTCTAAACTCTTCTGTATTATGAATATATATGTAAATATTTATACACACTATATATATGTATTTCTGTATTTATGTATATATACATATATATTGTATTTGTGTTCACACACACACACACACACACACACACACACATATACATATATAAAGTCTTCTAGCATTTATTTTCTTCCAAATTCATAGTGATTTGTAGGAGAAGAGGAAGGGGGAAATGAATGAAATGAACTAAGTCATGTTCATTGCTCTCAATACCTATTACTGTTATTAAATAGTAATTATTCTTCCCTACTCCAAATATACTATCTGCTTAAATCACCTTCCCAAATCCCAATTAAACTGATAATTCCCCATCCAAGCAAAACGACGTAGCTCATCCATATTTCAAGAGACTGAAGAAATAAAAGAGTAGTGTGATCTCTATCAGATTTAGAAGTCTTGGCAGATGTAGGCAATAATAATTCACATTATTTTTATAATGTATCTAAGAATTGTTAAATCCCGTATATTGATATTCTCATTTAATCTTCCTCACAAACCAATGAGTAGATATTCATCCCATTTTATTAAGAAGACTGAATTTTGAGATCTTTTAAGGTACCTTGTTTAAGGTCACTTAGGGCACTGTATGGACTTCAAAATAGTGTGGCAAATTGTACCTTTCAAAAATGGCCAAAGTGATATTTCTGATAACACATAATATTCTAAAACCTTGCTACTCCTCATCAAGAAGTATAATCCATACCAATCTCCACCCCTACTGGGAACCTTGGTCAGCTTGTGATGGATCTGTCCAGCAGAGTGAGACTGACAAAAATCATGTTTTGTAACACCCGAGGCTCATTCATACAAAGGATGCAGCTTTCATCGTCTCTCTTTGTGTCACACTGGGAACCTAGCCTCCATGGTGGAGATTCAGGCCACATGGAGAGAACACATGTAAGTGTTATGGCTGAGACCCACAGCTAAGGATTCAGCTGACAGCATCAACCTCAAGAGTAAGTAGGCTTAGGTAGAGTCCTGTCCTTCGGTCTTTCCACGGGAGGCCCCTTATATCATGGAGCAAAGATGAGCATCCCCAGTCTTTGGTGTCTGATTTCCTGACTTAAAGAATCCATGAGCATAATAAATGGTTAGTTTTGGAGTAATTTGTTATGCGGTCCTAGTAAATGGAATAGACAAGCTAACTCAAGCTGATATTTTAAAATATGGGAAAATATTGTTTCCATCAAGGAAAATTTGGCATAAGCTATGTTATGTCTCCAATTTTTAAAGGTTGAGGATATTCCCTGAAGCATAAAAGTTATATGCACAATACTAGGCTACAGAACTTCACTGTTTGGGAGTCCTTCCTTCTCCCATTGTTACCATGAACTTCTAATTCCTTCAGGATCAGGAAGGGGAGGAGAGATCAAAGGAAAGCAGGCCCAAGGAAAAACCATTTAACATAGCTGAATCCTTTTGTCGTTATTTTTTGTCTGCACACCGTCTGACAGGGAATATTTCCAAACACTCTCTTTTTCCTTGAAAGGGTTAATGGATTCCTTAGAGGCCCCCAACTTCCTCCAAAGTGGAATCCTTTGCATTATTCAATCATCTGACTAAGGTGGTACAGCCTCTGACTGATTTCTTATAACCCCTTGAACTTTCTCCTTTGCCTGCTGACCACTGCTTACTCTTTCTGCTGGAGTAACCTTACCCACCACACATACTTCTTAGGATTCTTACAAGTTAGAGTTGGTTCAAGTGGAAATGCCACTTGAGTTATTTATGATGATCCATTTAAAATGTTATACATTTTTGTCTCATGTCCCTCAAAGTTCAGAATGCTCCAAATCACTCTATCTCTCTCTTTTTTTTTAAAGATTTTATTTATTTATTTGACAGAGATAGAGACAGCCAGTGAGAGAAGGAACACAAGCAGGGGGAGTGGGAGAGGAAGAAGCAGGCTCATAGCGGAGGAGCCTGATGTGGGGCTCGATCCCGTAACGCCGGGATCACGCCCTGAGCCCAAGGCAGATGCTTAACCGCTGTGCCACCCAGGCACCCCACTCTCTTTTTTTAATGGACAGATGAGTGGCATTGAGCAGTCCCATTCTGTGTGACCTTTCTCATGTCAATAATCATAGTCAAAAGTTGAGGTGCCTGTCTTCCTTCTTATAGACAACTCCCTCTCTTCAAGTGGTTTACTTGAAGCTCCCTTTCTCTAAAGGGGTAGGAGGAGAATTCCCTCTTGTCATGAAAAACATAAACATATTCAGCCACAAGAGAGAAAGGGGCATGTGCTGCACACTTTATATAACAGATGGCTGAATTTACAGGTAGTTCCTAATGAATCACGAGCTTTTTGTCTTATAGGCTAAAGATGGATAATGGGCTAATGAGGTGTCGGCTTTTGCTCCATATTAGCAAGTCCTTTATTTGGAGCAGAGGTATGCTTTGAAATCTATGGTTTTTGGTTTAGATTACCAGCCAAAATTGTTAAGTAGAAAAAAAATCCCATTTTTAACACATCAAGAATCTTATGGTACATGGATAAGCTTAATATACCTTTCTATGTTTTGAGCAGTGTTAAAATAGAAATTGTGATGCCTTTTCTGTTTTTTATGTTCCTCCCCACCCAGGGTTGATGATAATGATGATTTGTCTTAGGAATAGTTCAACAACCATAACCTGCAAGGAATATGAGGAAAATAAGATGGCAGGAGAACATGAGTTTTCTCCTGTGTATTTCCAGATAACTTACAGAAGTAACTGTCACTAAAAATAGAAAAGATAGTTTGGGGCCATATCATTGATGATATTTACTATAAAATTCTAGATAGCTTTTGAAATTTTTATTTGCAAATAATTTCAAACTTAAAAGAAATTTATAAGTATAGTACAGAAGTATTCCTATCCAGATGCACTTCTTAACGTTTTACTGATTTTACTGATTTTGCTTTATTAGTTTCCTCTATCATTATCAATATCTTATAATTTATCTCTCATATCTCTATCTCTGTCTATGGTAGGCAGGATTCTAAAGATGCCCTCCTTCTAGCCCCCAGATTCTTGTTTCTTGGTCATTCAATCAAACATTAATAAAGGTGGTGCTATGAAGAGATTTTACAAATGTAATTAAAATCCTATCCTAAGTCATTTAACCTTAAGATACAGATGTTATCCTGATAGGCCTTATATGATCATATGAACACTTTAAAAGTCAGAAGTCAGAGAGAGTAGAAGAGGGGATTAGAAAGATTCAAAGTGTGAGGATTCAGCATGTCATTGTGGATTTGAAGATGGGTTGTATACAAAGGAGCATGAGTGGCTTTAAAGAGCTGAGAGTTTCCTAGCTGACAGCAGGGAGTCATGGCACCTACAACCAGAAGTGGCTTATAAGTATCTTATTTATATTACTCTTTTTTTTTCTGAATCATTTGTAAATATTACATCCCCTGGATATGTCATTCGGTAGTTTTTAAAAATAAGATTACTCTTTTAGTTATCAACTTAAGCAAATTTATCTTTGATATAATAGTTTTATCAAATCTGTTATATTTCAGTTTTTGACGTAATAATGTTCTTGGTAGCTGTTTTTTTTTTTTTTTATTCCAGTAAACATCCCTGCTGTGTCCTTGGGCACACCCCTATCACTTTTTTGAGACGTTCTTTGTTTTCTGACATAATGACATGACCAGATTCATCTCGTCTATACTGTGACTTAGCCTGTCATCAACCTTCCGCCAAGAATACTTTGGAACCTTAGATATTTTAACTTAAGGGATTATACTGAGATTGTGCTGTAAGAACATCCCAGACTTTATATGTATCCATATCTTACCTGTTTATTCAGTGTACATGGGACTGTGATATTTATTTCTGAATTGAAGCAAGCTTAGTCAGTGGTAATCAGTGAATGTATTAATAATGGCAATAACAGATGTCATTTATTGAATGTTTTCTTATGCCAAACACTGTGCTTAGGACTTGTGTACTTCGTTCCATTGATTAAGCCCTGTTCTTGAGCATTACAATAATTTTATTAAAGTTCAACATGGTCAAGTTACCAGCTCATGGTCACACAAGACAGAACCCCAGCCCTGTTCCCAACTCCAAAGATCATGTTTTTACATGCTACATACTGTGGCATTCCTTTTAGAAGTAACTCATCCTGCAGAGGTGTATGTATGCATATTCACTGTGTGTGTGTGGCAAATATAGATAGAAACGTGGATAGATAGATGATAGACACATAGATAGATGATAGATGATAGATGATAGATAGATAGATAGAGTGGCCTAGGAGGTATATGGATTTTAGACACTCATAGGAAACATGTAAGTTTTTACAAGGGTTAATTGTTTTTATTGCCTGAGGTCATGACTAAATGTATCATAAAGGAAAACTATCACTCATTCAATTTTTATTTCATCATGTATAGACATCACAGAAAATAAGAATTTGCTAATACTAATCCAGAGAAGATATTTCCCTGGATTCACATTATTTCTTTCTTTTCTTTTTCTTTTTCTTTTCTTTTTTTTCCTAAGATTTTGTTTATTTATTTTTTATTTATTTGAGAGACAGAGAGAGCGCACAATGAGAGGGAGCTGTAGGCAGAGGGAGAAGCAGGCTCCCAGCTGAGCAAGGAGCCTGATGTGGGACTCTTCCCAAAACCCTGGGATCATGACCTGAGCCGAAGGCAGACCCTTAACTGACTGAGCCACCCAGGTGTCCTAGCATTATTTATTTCTTAATTCACAGCTAGCAATAGTTCCAACTTAAGTGAATGTAATTATATAGGATTTCTAAAACTGGGGATTAGTATCGGACAAAAATGGATTTTTTAAATTCATATAGTCTTTGAATTTACTATTTTAAAACTCAATACATAGATTAATAGGGGGATTTATATTCATTTGTGCAAGGAAGAATGTCCAGAGTTTTTGAGGTCAGTACTGCTGGAAGGCTGGTCATGGACTGCCATAGTCTGTGAAGTGTTTGTCACTGGCTCACATGATAAATTTAGAAAGTGAGAGTAAACATTTGGAAAGTGTTATTGATATTAACATTGTCATTATACATAAGCATGTGGTCATTTTTGTAGTACTTTGTTATATGTTTAAAAGTATCTGTCCACCATGGGTCAGAACTTCAACAACAACAACACACACAAAAGATCATAGATTGCAGAGTTTGTAAAGTAATAATCTATAGAATAGAAAATTAGGTCCAAAGTAAAGGTCCACCTGAAATATACACACACACACACACACACACACACACACACACACACACATATAAAATGAGATTCTTACTGCCTACCTGCCAAATCTCCTTGGTCTTTTCTCAACTCAATTGTTGGACAAAAATCAATTTTTATTTCAATATTTTAAAAAGGTTATTGTTACCCATGCTTCATAGCTTCCTCTGAATTTCATTCAAAGTCTGCATCATAGTGTCAGGACTTCAGAGAACTAGCTCTTGTCTAATTCACAAGCTGTTTTGCAATTGAGAACTAAAGAAACATCAAGGACACAGAGTTCACTGAGAAAATTAACCAATGTCTTGTGAATAAAATGTGTACATAAAGCACCCAGCAATATCAGATTGAGTTAGGCAGTTGGCAGGATGAGGAAATCAATAGCATCTTGGCATGTTGATGAGAAATGCTAACTGATTTATGGCATCATTCTGAGCTCTAGACACCACTTACTGTATTTTTTATTGTTTTTTTTCCTATAATAGCATTACATGACCATCATACAAAAATTTAAAATTATAGAAAGCAATAATGATTAAAATGATAATCACATGTATTCTTACCACCCAAGATAACTGTTTGCAAGATTGTATCCTATCAAACGTATATAAGTATTTCTTCTTTGTCAATTGGTGTTATTTATGTTCATACACTTTTTTCCTGCTATTCACTTTATTTTTTTTCCTTTTTTTAAATTGAAGTATAATTCACATACAATGTGACATTAGTTTCAGTTTACAACATAGTGATTTGACAGGTCTATGCATTATGTTATGCTGACAAGAGTAGCTACCATATGTCACCACACAACGCTATTACAGTGCATTGACAATATTCCTGGTGCTGTACCTTTCATCCCTGTGACTTATTCTTCCCATAACTGAAATCCTGTTCCTCCCCTCCCCTTCATCCCTTTTTGCCCATCCCTTGCCTCTGCTCTGGCAACCATCTGTATTTTTCTCTGTATTTATGGGTCTGTTTCTGCCTTTTGTTTGTTCGTTTGTTCCTTCATTTGTTTTGTTTTTTAGATACCGCATTTAAGTGAAACCAAGTGGCATTTGTCTTTCTCTATCTGACTTATTTCGCTTAGCATAATACCCTCGACAGCCATCTATGTTGTTGCAAATGGCAAGATCTCATTAATTCTTATGGCTGAGTAATATCTTCTTGTATATGCATACCAGGTCTTTATCCATTCATCTATTGATGAACATTTGGGTTGTTTCTATGTCATGGCTATTATAAATAATGCTGTAATAAACATAGGTGCATATATCTTTTCACATTAATGTTTTCATTTTCTTTGGGTAAATACCTAGTAGTGGAATTACTGGATCATATGGTATTCCTATTTTTAATTTTTTGAGGAAAATCCATGCTGTTTTCCACAGTGCCTGCACCAATTTGCATTCCCATCAACAGTGCAGGAGGGTTTCTTTTTTTTCTCCACATCCTTACCAACACTTGTTAACTTCTTGTATTTTCAATACTAGACATTCTGACAGGAGTAAGGTGATATGTCATTGTGGTTTTGACTTATATTTTCCTAATGATGACTGATGTTGAGCAGCAGTGTCTGATGGCCATCTATATGTCTTCTTTGAAAAAAAGTCTATTCAGGTCCTCTGCCCATTTTTAACTGGACTATTTTTTTCTTTTTCTTTCTTTCTTTCTTTCTTTTCTTTTCTTTTCTTTTTTTTTTTTTTTGGTGTTGAGTTGTGTAAGTTCTTTATTTATTTTGCATATTAACCCCTCATCAGATATATCACTTGCAAATATCTTCTCCCATTCAGTAAATTCTTTTTGTTTTGATGATGGCTTCCCGTGCTGTGCAAAAGCTTTTCATTTTGGGATAGTCCCAGTTGTTTGTTTTTGCTTTGGTTTCCCTTGCCTGAGGAGACATATCTAGAAAAATATTTCTATGGCTGATGTCAAAGAGATTACTACCCATGTTTTCTGCTTGGAGTTTTATGGTTTCAGGTCTCACATTAGGTCTTTAATCTGCTTTGAATTTATTTTTGTGTATGGTGTATGAAAGTAGTACAGTTTCATTATTTTGCATGTAGCTGTCCAGTTTTCCCAGCACCATTTGTTGAAGAGACCGCCTTTTCCCCATTGTATATTCTTGCCTCCTTTGTCATACATTAATTGACTATATAAGTGTGGGTTTATTTCTGGGTTCTCATATTGATCAATGTGTCTGTCTTTGTGTCAGTGCCATACTGTTTTGGTTATTATATAGCGTTGTAGTATATCTTGAAATCTAGGATAGTGATACCTTCAGCTTTGTTGTTCTTTTTCAAGATTGCTTTGGCTGTTTGGGGTGTTTTGTGGTTCCCTACATAATTTAGTATTGTTTTCTCTAGTTCTGTGAAAAATGCTGTGGTATTTTGATAGGGATTGCATTGAATCTGTAGGTTGCTTTGGGTAATATGGACATTTTAACAATATTAATTCTCATATTGAGCATGGTATGTGTTTCTATTTGTGTTGTCTTCACAGCCAGTTTGTGTATATTAATTTTGTATGCTGCAACTTCACTGAATTCATTTATTACTTCTAATAGTTTTTTTGTGAATTCTTGAGGCTTTTCTCTTTATGTAAATATAGAAAGTATCATGTCATCTGCAAATAACAAAAGTTTAAATTCTTCCTTACCAATTTGGATGTCTTTTATTTCTTTTTCTTGTCTGGTTGCTGTGGCTAGGACTATGTTGAATAGAAGTAGTAAGAGTGGACATCCTTTACTTCTTCCTGATCTTAGAGGAAAAGCTCTCAGTTTTTCACTATTGTATGAGGTTGACTGTGCATTCTTTGTATCTGGCCTTTATTATGTTGAGGTATGTTACTTGTTCTTTAGAATAGTTTGAGAAAAATAAGTATTAACTAAGGTTTTATGTGTACATAAATTTTGGTGGCAGTTTTTTTTACCTGCTACCGATAGTCATTTTTTTCTTATGTAATCAAAAGTTTTTCAAAAATATGACTTTAAAGATCTGCATAGTATTTCATAATATATTTAACAATTTTCTCATTGTTGAACATTTATTTTTCTATTTATTAGAGGAAGCGGCATTATTGTATATACATATTTGCCTGAATTTCTGATTATTACTTATGACCGATTTTTAAAACTATATCATTTTATTGAATTATATTTATTTCCTATTGGAACATTGTATTTTATTTATTTTTGAAAGCCATATTTTTCTTTTATTCAAGTAGTTAATACGTAGTTTGCATCATTGAAAAATAGATATAAATTATTTCAATTCAGTTCTTAAAATTGAACCTGTATATTCATTATAATATGGTGATATACATTATAATACAGAAATGCTTATTAAAATATTTATATAATACTTCTGTCCACAAACAAGCCTCCCATAAAATAAATAAAACTTTCAATAGTTTGTTTTCTTATTTTAGAGAGAGAGAGAGAAAGAGAGAGCACCAGGGGAGAGGCAGAGGGAGAGGGAGAGAGAATCTCAAGCAGACTCCCTGCTGAGTGTGGAGTCTGGGCGGAACTTGATCCCAGGACCATGAGATCATGACCTGAACTGCAATCAAGAGTTGGACGCTTAGCTGACTAAACCGCCCAGGCACCTCAATGCTATTCTTTCATAGTTATTTCTTTATCTAGATACATTGGCATTTTTTATAGATTCTTGCTATGAGAGATGGGGTTTCTCACTCTTATGCTTCCTCCCACCTACTTCCTCTATTTTTGAGTTATATTTTTTTGCTTTTTTTTTTTTAACATGTACAAAGGACCCCTGCTTGAATGCCTAGAACTCCAAATTATTCTTTCTTTTTTATTGATCATTTCTGTAACTCTATACAGTACAATTAGGTCATTTGTTCTTGTACCCTCCACTGTGGCTAATTTGATGACTCCTCACTATGTAAAATATGGATAGTTGCCCTTATAATCTCACCACCTATTTCATCATTTTTAAATGTCTACCCTCTGTTCTTTATACTTTTAATTTTATATTCTCAGGGATGAAGAGGTTTATATTTTGTTCTGTATGCACAAAATTCAGTTTTCTGACCTCTGTCTGTATATCAATATTAAGAGATGTCAAATAGAAATAAATATTTTATTAGTATGAGAGAATAAGGAGATTGGATGCATGCAAGAAAATATAAGAGATTATTTAACATACGTCCCTTGGGAATTACAAAAAGAAGACTGGGGAAACAGGGTAGAAGAAAGGATTGAAGAGACAAGGGAAAATATTAAGAGTTAAAGATGTAGGAGTCCACAATTTTTCTTCCCCAAAGTTATTATGGCATTCTAGGCCCTTTGCATTTCTGTTAGAAATTTAGAATTCATTTGTCAACTTCTAGAAAAAAAGAAAAAAAAAGCCTGGTGCAATATTTATTGGGATTGCATTGAAGCTATAGGTCAATTTGGAGAGCAGTTCTTTCTTGACAATATTGATTTTTTTTGTCTCATGAACATGGAATTTATCTCATGTACTTAGGTCATATTAGATTCCTCTAAGCAAAGTTTTGGAGTTTTCAGTATATAGGTCTTTCACATCTTGTGGAAAATCTATCCCTAAGTATTTGGTAATTTTGGTACTATTATAAATGATATTTTAAAATTTCCACTTGTCTGTTACTACTGGATAGAAATACTGTTGATTTTTAGAATATAGATCTTGAATCCTATAACCCTGCTAAACTCACTTATCAGTTCTAATATTTAATCCCAAGATTCCATAGGATTTTCTAGATTGACAATTGTGTCATCTCTTACTGAAGACAGTTTTACATCTTTCTAACTTTGAAGACTTTTTATTTCTTTTTTTCTTTTCTCATTGCACTGGCTAGAACCTTCAGTGCAATGTTGTATAGAAGTGGTGAGAGCAGATAGTCTTGTCTTCTTCCTGTTATTAGGAACAAAAAAATTCAGTCTTTCATCATTTTTTTTAAATGATTTTATTATTTATTTGACAGAGAGAGAGAGACAGCCAGCAAGAGAGAGAACACAAGCAGGGGGAATGGGAGAGGAAGAAGCAGGCTTCCCAGAGGAGCAGGGAGCCCAATGTGGGGCTGGATCCCAGGACTCTGGGATCACGCCCTGAGCGAAGGCAGAGGCTTAAGGACTGAGCCACCCAGGCTCCCCTCAGTCTTTCATCATTAAGTACAATGTTAGCTGTAGGATTTTTGTAGATGCCTTTATTAGGTTTAGGAAATTCTCTTCTACTACGGGTTTTGAGTTTTTACCAGACCTGTATTTTAGATTTTACAGGGTTTTTTTTTAAAAGTATTGAGATTTTTATTATTTGTAAACTTTTAAAATCTTTTAGGTCCTCTTTTCTATCAGAGAGAAATCTGCAAGTTAATATGTATCTTCATAGTGTTTGAGCCATAACAAAATGTAATAAAAATCAAAGACATGTACATTGTTTTGGAGAATGGCAAAGCAAAATTTGCACCAAAGTTAAATAGACAGGAAAACTTTATTCAAGGCTATTGCAGTAGGGTAAAGAGCCAGAATTAAAGTCTGAACTTAGCTCCACTGAAACAGAAGGTAAGGAGAGTTTTTAATTCTGAGGTGAATGAGTGGAAAAATATTGGAGGATGTTAGTGGGGAGATTGATCAATGGAATATGTTATCCCTGAGTTTTCAAATGTTTTCTGTCTGTAATTAGGCCTGCTGTTTTTGCTAATTGACACCCATTGAAGTTAGGCTGCTACCTTCCCACAGGTACTGGGAGAAAGAGGCTCTATTTTCCTTAAATTTACGTTTCAAAGGTCCTTGAGAAAAATATTCCTGGGTCATAAAACTGGCTAGAGGCTTTAAAAATCTGTTATATGCATCACAAAACAGACCTAAGAAGGAATATTACAGTAACAGCTTTTCTGCAGTAAATGCTCTATGAAAAGCAAGGTCAGGGACCTAGACTCAGAAAGAAGCCTGTCTAATGTTTAGTCAAGCTGACAGGAACCTAAGGCCATCTTGGTCAAAACTAAATATTCCTCGTGTAGGCTTGTTAAACAATGATCCTGTATGACATTGAAAGGACTTGCTGACCTCCTTTTTGATTTGCAAATTTTGGATAAGTTTCTTTTTCTTAGCCTGTGTTTCAAGAATCACAAAAAGTGAGAAATGATGATTTCTTTGACCAGAATGGTGGTGGTCATGTTGATGATGACAGGTAGTCAAAGTTTCAAATATATATTTTAAATTAAAATTAAAAAAAATTGAAGATAAGCAGAAAAGACTTTCTGACTTAACGACTGTGGGGTATTAGAAAATGAATGGAATCAGTGAAGACATAAATCTTTTTTTATCTGACCCATGGAAGACTGGTGTTTTCATTAATTATAATTTCATAGAATTGGTTGTCAGAAATTATAATTTCATAGACTTGGTTATCAGATCACACCATGTCTTGCCCTGCATACTATCTGAATTTTTTCCCCTACAGTATGTTGGTCCCCAGGAATATTCCCTGACCACCATTTCATATCTAATGCTTAGACTTTCTTCAAGAACCTTCTTTTATGCTGTTTTTTCAATGAAATAATTTCTGTTATCCCCAGCCTGAAAGGATGATGAAGGTACTATTATTGATATTTCTATTGTTACTAACATTTTCAGTGGTTATACTCTGTTCTTGGTACTATACTAAGTCCTTTACATTAATTGTCTAATACAATCTTTATAGAAACTCAATGAGATGGTGCTGTTATTTATTTGTTTTTACAAATGAGAAAACCAAGATATTGTCACTCTTAGAGATGAGGGTACAAAACCAGGAATGGTGGCACCAGTATATTAGTTTGGTTCTGTTTAACTCCAGAGGACTGATCTCTAAAACTTCTAGAATGACTAATTAAATGCAATATTGATGAATGACTATTTGTTCTGTAGCCTGTGTTTAGTTTCCCCTGAGGTGATTGCATTTGTAATTTAATTAATCCTGTGCATCCATCCTTTCTTTCTACCAATTGCCCATGTGGTTACTGTTACTCTACACTGTTCAATTCTGTTTTGCTCTATAGTTCTCTACTGAATCATATTTAAAAGAAGAGTCGTTTCTTAATTCCAAATAATGTAGCAAGATCCCATGGCAAATTATTTATATAAACCAAGTGGTTTTATTAAAGGTCATGTTTATCTAATTGATACTTTTTCTGCTCACTCACATTGTTTATTACCTAATTATTTATTTATTTAGTTGTATTAATACATTTCATAATGTTTTGGAGAAATAGAGGTAGGAGGAACTTGAACATCATTTGGTACATCCTTGTGCCCAAACAAAAAATTCCCAACACAGCCTCCCTGACAAAGCATTGTTCTATTTCTGATTAATTATGGCAATGAAGGGAAACACAGAATGCCTCAGTGCATCCAGTTTCGCTATTGAATGAATTTATGCTTACTATATGCTGCTACGTTGGTAGCAAACATGACAACTCACATATGGCACCAGAATAATGAGCTAGTCATTGGTCCTTCCCTGTATTGATTCCAGTCAATTATGATTATGGATTTGAAGCTGGACTCTTGGTTCCTGGACCTGTTTTGAAAGCATGAACAGAACTATAGTTGTTGCATTATGAACTTAGCTCCCTGTTCTGTTTTGTTCCCTACTTAATTATATTTTATGTACCTCTTAACCTCATGCTTGATCAATCACTAATTTTGTCTTTTTTACCCCTACTTCCTGTTTACCAACTGATTATAGAAACCTAATGGGTATCTGATCATACCAGGTTCCAAATAGTGCCTCATTGTTATTGGATGTACACCTCCAGATTATTTCAAGACACCCCCCCCATCAAGGTTTCAAGAAACCTCTTACCCTGCTCTCATGTATAGAAGCTATCCCTAGACTCAACAGTGCAGGGCAGCTTTGGGAATGATCTGACTTCTTGTTGGGCTGCCCTTCTGGTGATAAAGCTTTCTTTGCTTCAAAACTCGTATCTCAGACATTGGCTTACTGTGCATTGGGTGCATGGACAAGTTTGAATTCAGCAACAGATTCATGAACCTTGGTTTATTGACACTGATCATTGTATAGACAATGTCCTGAAATACCCAAGGTGTTTTTCCATATCATAGGCTCTCTGTGGTCTCTTGATAGACAAGTTCTGTCCTTCTTTTTTGATCTCTGTTTCCTGTACAACCTTAAGTTAGTTAGTCTTTTCCTATTTTGGAGCTGGTAAAGATCTATCCATCTTAAATACTTTTTATTTCCTTTGTTGTGGTTATTCTAATTCATAGCATTAGGTATGAGATGATATTATATCTTGCTCAAACTGGAAGGGGAAATGTAAAGTTTAGTTTTAGCTGGAACTTCTGCTACACATTTAGTTGATCCTCATTATACACCATAGTAATGTTCTAGAAAGTTACCATAGACACTGAATTGGTGAGGACAGAACTATGGCTCCTGGGGGATATACAGGGTTGAGTATTTGCAACTGAAACACCATTTATGTTAGGTCTCTTCACTGTTGAAAGCCTACTCTTCCATAAACCCTTCCCTGAATAACACTTAACAGGTGTTATAAAGATTCTTCCACAATCTTTGACTTGTTGAACTTGCCTCACCAGTCGGTTTCACATTTTTCATGCTGTATTACCTTTTGAAATGTCCAAGCCAAGCAGCACTGTCTGAGAAGAGTTTAGCATTTTCCTGATCCTGATAATGTGAGTCTAAGTTTCTTTGCTTTCAGCTTTACAATAATGCCGTCCACTATGCTTTTTCAAAACTGGGTCATCACCTCATGAATTCACAAATTTAGCCACACTTTTTTATCTTTTCTGTAGCTTCATCATGCATTGTAGTTGTTACCTTAGCACTTTCTGGAATTGTCTCATTGATTAGTGAATTTGTTTTTTTTTTCTGAATGTACCTTATTGATTCATTAACATTGATTGAACTCCTAAAACAGCACTGTAATTCATGCATGAATGAAGCTTCTGTAGCACATGTATTTTTTCCATAAACCATATCACAGCGTTGCATTTAGGATCACCAGACAACACTTGAGGATGTTGCTGGAGAGACTTTTCAAACAGTTAAATCACCAAGAAAAAGCACAAAAATGTGAAAAACATGGCCCTATATAAACTGAGGAAAGGACATGAGAGCAGAAACAAGAAGCGAGAGCTTTGCTTTATTTGACCAGGAATGTTTGTGTCCAGCAATTCTGTGCCTGTCCATGAATAACAAATAGTGCTTAAGTGTTGGTTTGGAGGCTCCAAATAAATTTCAGTGAGGAAGCCAGTTTTAAAGTGGAATTTGCAAATAATATGGATCAACTATATTAGAATCCAAGGATATGAGCCTTCAGAATGAAAGATTATACCGAATGCCCTGCACAAAACCCTGTGCTGGGACAGATCATTGTGAGATTTCAGAACATTTAGCTTAAGATTCTAAAAGCTTCCAGAGAGCTAAAAAGAGTTTTCTCCTGAAGGTTATGTAGATCAAACGTGTCATGACAATAACTAAATACCCTTGACTAATTAATTTTAAAAAATCTATTTAGTGGCACCTGGGTGGCTCAGTCAGTTCAGTGTCCAATTCTTGATTTCGGCTCAGGTCATGATCTCAGGGTCATCAGCAGGGCATTTAGCCTGCTTGAGTTTCTCTCTCTGCCCCTCCCCCTGCCCCACTCACACACATACACTCACTCTCTCTCTAAGGCAAAACAAAACAAACTTTCTATATTGGAAATATAAAAAGATAAGAAATTAACCCAACTAATTGTTATTTTTTGAACAGAAGGTATAAACCAGTAAGAGAAAGAGATGACAGGAGGAAAAATGGCACCTTGCATAGAAAAAAATCCAAATAGCCAATGAATGAATTAAAAAGCTGTTCCACTTCATTTGTGACAGGAAAATCAGTGCTGTGTAGTTACAAAGATATGTAGTGACAGAATCTCTTGTACACTTCTCTCTGGGTGTGTAAATCTGTACAGCTACTCTGGTTAGCATTTTGGCATTATCTAGTTAAGTGAAAGCAATGCATATCTATAACCCAACCAGGATACCAGGATAGATACAGAAGAATGTTCACAGCAGCACTGTGCATGATAAAAATAGGAATCAGCAAAAATGACCATCAAAAATAGAACGGATGAGTAAGCTGCACAGTCATATAATGGAATACTGAACAGCAATGGAAACAAATTACCACTTCACAAAACAACATGGATTAAGTCTCTCAATCATAAGTTTCAGCGTAAGAAGCAACACACAAAACAACATAGTTTGCGTCAATGTGTATGAGATTCTAAAACAGAAAAATAATATCTTAGGGATACATATGTAAATGGCAGAATATAGAAAAAATCAATAAATGGTTTTCATTCATGTCACTATAGTGGATAAAAAAGAAAAGAGAAACAAGTCTGGGGTAGGGTTATGGCCAATTTTTTGACATGATTATAAGGATGTTGACCTTATTTATTATACTTCATGATTTCAGTATTTTACTGTGTATGTATTACATTTCACAATTGAAAAAAGTTAATAAAAGTTTTTATAAAACTCTGCATTCATGTGCCCTTCTGAAGGGAAAAATACTGCTTAAAAATGAAATGCAGGGTGCCTGGGTGGCTCAGTTGGTTAAGTGTCTGCCTTTGGCTCAGGTCACGATCCCAGGGTCCTGGGATTGAATCCCACATCAGGGTCTCTGCTCAGCAGGGAGTCTGCTTCTCCCTTTCCCTCTCCCTCTGTGTTCTCCCTCTCTCTCTCTTGCTCAAATAAGTAAAATCTTTTAAAAAATGAAATGCAATCCACCTCAGGTTGTTCAAATTGAATTATGCTAAAATGACTGGTAGTATATGAATAACCTTAAAATTTTAGGGGGAAATCTCATTAGAGAACAACTTAAATGTTATAAATTTGACAAAGTAGAAATAATGATGAATTTCCAAACATTGTATTGGAAGATAAGAGATGGGTAGTTTGGAAGAATTGTAACTGACAATTTTCTCAATTTTCATACCTTGCAGTCAATACTGAGGTGTGAAATATAAACATGGAGTCCAAAAAATGGTTTGGTCCATATCTTAATGTTGCTTCCTTTTTGATATTAGAAATAATTTTTTCAGAAGTTACCATATTTTTGTGGAAAAAATATTCAGAAAACTTTTACCTTGGTTATCTCATTTTAGTTGCATTCAGATAGTTAAAATTTAATATTTTTAAAGTAGAAACATTTATTCTATAATTGAATTACATAAAAAATGAGTTCTGCATGCATATACATTGGAAAGAGGCTTACACAGCTTCCGGGGGTACCGAAACTTAATAATAGTTTTGTTATAATCCTTTTTTTTCTTTCCTCTCTTCTTTATATTTCTCAGTAGGGCCTCAAAAATGAACTAGTATTGGGTACCTGGGTGGCTCAGTTGGTTGAGTGACTGCCTTCAGCTCAGGTCATGTTCCTGGAGTCCCAGGATCAAGTCCTGCATTGGGCTCCCTGCTCAATGGGGAGTATGCTTCTCCCTCTGACCCTCCCACCACACGTGCTCTCTCTCTTTCACTCTCTCTCAAATAAATAAAATAAATAAATAAAATGTTAAAAAAAGAAAAGAACTAGTATTTAATAAAAGGTTGACATCTACCTTCACTGCATAAAGTTTTAAAGATTATTTTAAAATAATACATATATATGCTTGTAGATGTGTATATACACGTTTGTTTACATATTATACATTGTTTACATATTATATACAGAAACTTTTAGCAGGAATATCCCTTTTAAGGAGGATTAGAGAACTAAGAACAGCAAAGATTAGTGGATCACAGGAGTAAATGGAGAAGGCTTCCAGTTCAACCACAAAAAAACATGCGACTTCAGCATTCACCATCTGATATGCCTAAGTAATTTGCCTTTAATGAGATGCTCACGACTACACATGGCAAACAATTAATTGTTATAAATGTTTTGAATTTCATTAATGTATTAAAATATGCATTTTTGCAAAAATATATAGACAAAATTGTAAGGAAATTTGTATATAAAATGTTTTTCATATAGCACCTGCATTTGTATATTGAATATGTATGTGTGTATGTTACATATATAATAATTTTAGAAGAAAAGTTTTTAATAATGTGGTTTTATGGATATTTGATGTAGAGTATCTATCTAGTTAATATAAAGTAGATCACTGATTGAAGAATACACATTCCAGCCATGAAATGTTGAGACAGAAAAGGGAATGAGGATCCAAATTACTACTCATTGAGAAGTGAGCCAAGATCACAGCTGGATTTCAGCTGTAGTATTTCTCATATATTATTGTTTTGATTTTCTCCATTCTTTCCTTGTGGAATGCCTATTAGATTTTACTTTGGACTACTGGGTGAGATCATCTCTGTTTTACATTTATTTCTCTCATGTCCGTATTTTTGTCGAAAGTAGTTTCCATTCATTTTTTTAAAGGATTTTATTTATGTATTTAGTTATTAAAGAGACAGAGAGAGAGAGCATGAGCCGGGGGATGGAGAGGGGTGGAGGAGGAGGGAGAGAGAATCTCAAGCAGACTCCTGTGCAGAGCACGCTGCCCCACGCACCCCTCCATTTATTTTAAAGTAATATTTATTTCATAATTTCTGTAAATTTTCAGGAGAAACGTTTTTGTTTGTTTTTCTTTTTTCACTAACATGTAATTCTTGTTTTATGGGTTGAATATTTTATAAATTTCTTTGAGGATGCTTCCTAGGGTTTCCGCCTAAATTCTCTGCTCCCTGGAAAATTCTTGCTTGGGAACTCTCCCTTCTGGGTGGAGCTGGTCTCCCTCCATCTGGGCCTCATGTCTGTGTGCTTAGTTGGGGAACCAGCTTCTGTGGAGATTATCCCCAAATTCCAGAAATTACAGGTCTTTTCTTGGGAAATATTAATGTTCTCCTCAGTAGAATTTGTCTCTCATGTTATTTTGTCTCTGAGGAAATCATATAACTGCTGAGCAATTCTTGCATCCTGGATGAGGAGAAGCATCGGGCCAGTTGGCCGTTCCATGCAGTGAATCTTCATTTTTTCTGTCTCAGGTCAATCCCACTTTCTTTAGTATCTGGCCATTCTGATACTGAAGCTTTCCAGGTTTCTGCCAGACCAACTTGCTCCTTTTGGATTATATCCACCTTACAAACTCAAAGACACGTTTTTCTCATGTCCACTTTGCTGTTTACTGTTACTGCTTCTTCTCTTTTCTTTCTTTCTTTCAAGAAATTTATTTCCCTCTTACCTTATACTGATGGTCTTCTCATGCTCTTCTTAGTTAGAGGTTTATACCTGTATGCCCTATGTATTATCATTTTACAGGAATTATGACAGAGAAGGAAAAGGCAGATTTGTTCAATCTTCTATTTTTTATTGACTGTTCAGAGACTGAGAAGCTAATGTGCTTTGTAGTAAGCAAAAGTAGATAAGACTCTGGAAATTACATATGAGGGGGGTAGGAAAGACCACTTGAAATACTTGAAATGTGTGTTCCAGGAAGATCGGGTAAGTCACCTGAGCTGGGGAAGAGATAATTGACATAAGTTGAAAGCTTGTGGAAAAGTGGAGTGCCTCTAACTTAATATTTTTAACCCATATTCTAGGAGCCTGAAAATACTTTTTTAAATATGGAATAGGATGTGAAATCCTAATCAACTTTTTCTAGTGGGATACAAGTTGTGTTTTTTGTAGAATGAAGCCACATTTTTGTCCTTGATGCCGTTTATTTTAATAATACTAAATTTATTTTTTAAACAAAGTCTGTATATACTATAGATGCTAGGCAAGAGAGACTTCCAAACTGTTAGAGCATTCAGGTCCATGATTTAATGCTGGCTGAAATAAGGACATAAATTACCCATTGTATCATTATTTTCCCACCAAGAAAAAAATAGAATTAAAGCTTTGTACTTTGTCGGCTTGTCTCCTGGGTAATGGAAGAGGAGGCTGAGCCCGAATAAATGTGATGGGAGGGATACAGTGATTCAGGTTCATATTGAGTTGTGGTTGTAAGAGAAATTTACACACTTAATATTCAGATAAAATTAATGGCTTTCAAAATTTTGTCAGCAGAAAAGCCATTATTCATGATGCTTAAAAACAAAATAACCACCTGCTGCAATCTTATCTTGGCATGGCAGAAGAAATGTTGTAGCAGAAGGAGCAAGACCGTAAGTACCATTTTATTTCTGATAGACCAAACATTAGGATTTGCCAGAGTCTTACGATACTTTTGAAAGGAGAATGTTTCTTTTCAGAAATTGATCCTAAACCCATGTGTATTTATATTGTTGAGTGTTTAACCAATGAAGTTTTCCCAAGATGTTACTTTTACCCTAAATTTACATTATCCTGGATCACTTGATTACTGGCCCATGCTGTAATCTCATACAGTGATTCAACATGTATAATAACCCTCAAAATGTATGCATAAATAAATTGATTACAAGATTTTAATGGATATGTGACATAAAATACATGAACATAAAGAAAATTGTGAGTTCAGAGGAGGTGATATTACTTCGTTCTGGAGAGGTGATGGTATTAATAGGTTCATGAAGGGAAAGTTACCAAATGAAAATAATATTTAAAAAAAAAAAAGCTGAGGAGACAAATATGTACAAACCCAGTTGTCTTAAGAATTTCAAAAAAGTCTGAGCATGGTGTGTGAGTGAAGAAGAATCTTTTATTAAAACATATGAAGGCTTACAAAAACAGCAAACACACATTATTTCATAATTGAATGAGCCATACTGTCTACATGGAGTTTTGTAAAGAATCCATCCATATTCAAGGATTTATTGAACATTGGCATTTTGGCCAATTTTCAATGAGCCAAACATACTGTTTTGAGAATGGAGTATGGAGAGAAGGTAGACATTACAGGTAAATGTGAAGAGAAAAAGCGATGAAAGAGAGGAGATGGGCAAGGAGGAAGAATGCGAGGGGGGTGGAGAGAGGAGCAGATATGAGACACACAACAACCAGAAGAGAAAGTTGTTTATACCCTGACTTTCCACCTCACCACTCCCATTAGAGCTTGGAGCCTCATGTTCATGGCATTTCTCTATCTCTGCTGTAGTCTCATTCCTCAATTACTTTATTATTTTTTTTAACTGACAAAAGAGCAGTATTAACCAACTTCAAAAATTTGTTTTTCGGATCAGATGAAGTATTGAACGTGATAGCATATTGAACAGAAAAATGTACAATGTTAAATGAAATATTAATTTAAAGGCAGACATTTTTATTGTTTTTTGATCACATCAGATTACACTTCTTATTTGCTTGTAAATAACTTATTGTGAAAAATGGCTAATGTTGAGTTTGTGCTAATCTCTCCCTCACCTTTGACACCATATTCACAGTCCATGAAA
This sequence comes from Ailuropoda melanoleuca, assembly GCF_002007445.2. NCBI lineage: Eukaryota > Metazoa > Chordata > Mammalia > Carnivora > Ursidae > Ailuropoda > Ailuropoda melanoleuca. The sequence goes on from NC_048223.1 coordinate 45,424,289, forward strand.
GGAAGCAGCATTATTGGACCCTGTGGGTCAAGTTTTAGCCTTTAGAATTATTCATCTTTTTTATAGCCAAATGCCTCCCATCAAAATCACTTGCTTATCAACATTGACCTATGCAAGTCATAGTCAGTATTATAGACACTCACAAGTGTGTTTGTTCACAAGGGGCACAAAGAGGTGCACTGAGAACATTGGTACACACCTCTTCCTGTTTTTCTCAGTATATTTTATTTTATTTTTTACAAAGTGCAGAGTCTTCAGGGGGAAGGTGAAGATCAATTTTATGGGATACACAATGGTTCATTTGAAATCCATTCAACCATGTGATGTGCTGTGCTGTCCCAGGGAGCAATTTGGACAACTATTCTCTCAAGTGCTTACCTTTGTTGAAGGAAGATAGACAATAAATAAGGAAGTAAATAGTTGATAGTACTGTGCTCTAAGAAGAAAAAAGATAACCCAGAGTGCTGAGTGGTAATGGGGAACCCTCTACTGCAATTAGGATGGCCTGCGAAAGCCTGTGCTGGCTCAGATACTCAGGGAAGCATGGTCTGAGGAGAGGGACAATGACCAAGAGGAGGCAGCCACCCAAAGGTCTGGCAGAGAGTACAAAGATCCAAAGGCAGAAGGAATCGGCATATCTCAGTGAAATAAGAGAGAAGATGGAGGCTGAGGATATACAGTAGACTCTTGAACAACACAGGGGTCATGGGCACTGACTCCCTGCACAGTTGAAAATCCATCTCTAACTTCTGACTCCCCAGAACCTAACTACAAATAGCCTACTGTTGTTGACTAGAAGCTTTACTGATAACATAAAATCAATTAACACATATTTTGGATATTATATGTATTATGTATGTACCTTATTTTTACAATAAAGTTAGAGAAGAAATGTTAAGAAATTCAAAAGGAAGAGAAAATACATTTCCAGTGCTCTACTGTATTGAAAAAAATATCCACGTATATGGGTACCTATGCTGTTCAAACCGTGTTGTTCAAAGGCTGACTGTATTCCTTTTCTTAAGTGCATGTGGGTAGGAAATGGTTTATAATCCAAAAGAAATTCTTAGCTTTCTTGCCAAAGAGAACAAATTTAGCTGTTAATTTATAAAATTAGTATAGAGGACCATAGGGAAAGGGAGGGAAAATGGAATGGGAAGAAATCAGAGAGGGAGACAAATCATGAGAGACTGTGGACTCTGGGAAACAGACTGAGGGCTACAGAAGGGAGGGGGGTGGGGGGATGGGGTAACGGGGTGATGGGTATAAAGGAGGGCACGTGTTGTGATGAGCACTGGCTGTTACATGCAACTCATGAATCATTGAACACTACATCAAAAACTAATGATGTACTATATGCTGGCTAGTTGATCATAAATTTTTTTTTAAAAAATTGCAGTTTTAAGATAATACCACTTTTGATTTTTCTCTAGACTGCATTGTTTGCATGTAGTTTTTTAAAATATATTTTGCCTTTTTTTGTGTGTTCATGTTCTTACAGTACTGCTTATAAGGATATTATAATTAACTGATCAACTGTAACAGCTACATTATATTCTTAACTGTCGTGGCCATATTCATGGATGATATCTTCTGGCACTTATCATCTCTATTTGATAGTCATGGAATTGTTTTGAAAATTAGAAAGGAAGAGCAGAAACATGTCACAATGATAATTTCCTTAATGGCTATTTAAATTTTTCTTTTCCAGTTGATTTTATGTGTGTGTGTGTGTGTGTGTCTAACATATGTAAAGACTTGAAGATTTTTTTCTAAAAGTGAAGCCTGACTTGATTTGTTTTGATTCTAAATCAGTCATCTCTTCTGGCCTTAGATTTTACTGCTGTGTGCTTTCAACAGACTCACAGCACTAACCCAGCATTACCATACAGATAAAGCCTGAAACTATATGTAACATATATTTTCTATTTGTGTGAGACACAGAAAACCAAGGAGCAGCAATGGAAAGATTTTAACAGAAGTCTAATGGGAAAAATTGGATGAATGAACATTCTTTAAATACATACTGCTTTCCAAATGTTCCCTTCCTGTGTGGTAAGCATTTGCTTTTATTACTTTGAAGTTGAGAAGGTCTCAATGTCACAACACATACAAAAACATGCACAACCCACCCACAAGGTAATGTTGGTATTCAGTGTACAAAATCACACATTAAAATTGTAGGTAGTTAAGTCCAAGCAGATGCTTGCCAACAGCATTTATATCTTTGATTCAATTTTATTTTGATTTATTTATGGGACTATAAAATTCCTTAATGAAGCATGTTCACAAAGCCAAAGCAGAGAGGATTATTAGCTGGGCTTGTGTTACTGAAGCCATAAAAATTAACAAGTAAACATAGAAAACACAATGTCAAATTATTTATGGGCTCCTTATTAGCATACATATTTTTAAGGCTGCCTGTACATATCTGGGTAGACTTGGCAGCAGGTGCAGTGAAACAATACAACTAGAAAATATAAAAACAGTTCCACAAGTCTCAGATTGCTTAGCAATAGTGTACTGGGATGTGCAGGGCAATGCAGATCAAGTATAGGCTGTCACTCAGAGGGTTTTGAGCCAGGGAAGAGCATGTGGATATTGGAATTTAGGAACAAGTGAAGATTTGGAATAAGAGTTTATGAGACCAAGGCTCAAGCTTATGGAATTACCACTTCTGGAGGAGAAAAACTCTAGAAGTTTGAGAGAAGATTCAAGGGAAAAAAACAGAGTTATTAGTTTTAAAAATTTTAAGGTTCTAGAGTTAGGATGGTATTTATGGCCTGGGAAAGACGATTCCATCAGCAGCTCAGGTGAGGAAAGGGAATTCTGACCCAGCAGTTGCCCTCCCCCCATTGTTTTTTAACCATCTGGGTGAATGTCAACATGATGAAAAAGGCCTATGTCTTATTATGATTATGAAAGTAGTTTGCACCTTGCGAATCTCATGATTCCTGTAAGAGAGGGCGGCACCTGGTGCCGGAGTTTGGATAACTGTGGGCTTCAACGTGGGAAATCCATGAGAAGCGAAAGCCATTTCCAAAGGCCAGGAGGCAGCACTGAACTAATTTTGACAAGAAAAAAGACAAGAAAGGGAAGACCTGATGCTACATACTGCTGCATCGGAATATGCCAACTTCTCCCACTTTCAACAACAACAACGCTGTCTCCTTCCCCTTCTTCCTCCTTAGATCCACGACTGCTTTCCCTTCTTTAGGTTTACTACCAGAGAAAATACATTCAAAACAACACACCATTGGAATCTTCCGTTCTGCTCTTGAAAGACAGGTACATGTTTCTCTCCTATCAATTCTCTCCTATATACAGTTCGTGGTTGTGTTTTAAACACTGGGTGTTATACGCAAGTAATGAATCATGGAACATTACATCAAAAACTAGGCATGTACTGTATGGTGACTAACATAACATAATAAAAAATTATTATTAAAAAAATTAACATAGGGCTTCAAATTTGGAATGGGCCCTGTCCTTAGCATGCTTTTGAAGAAAGTCAATAATAAAAACAAAATATTACAAACTCCATAAAGCTTTAAAAATTAAATCAGTTTCTCTGCTTGGCTTTATGATCCCTTCAAATTTTGCTGCATTTCCTCCCCAACCCAGCTTGTGAGCAAGGGGTGCTCTCTAGAAATGGGCAGAAGAGGGAAGCTCTCTTGCCATGTTTGATTTTTCTGCTCAGTACAGGTAGGTTCATCTCCTTTCTCATTTGGGCAGCGTTTATTATATCTATTGACTATTTATGTAAAACTTTCATCTCCCATTCAATTAAAAATTTGTTGTTGAGAATGGAATTCATATTTGATTCACATTTGTTTCACATTTGTATCCTTTCACCAAGCACATATGATGTGTTTTACACAGTTGGTGTCGATGCATTTTTTAAACGGTTTGATTTCCAAGCTCTATCAGCTTGCTTTAATCACTGTGAAATAGCTCTTGATTTATTCTATTCTGTTGAGAGCCTAAAACTATGATGGCAGAACACTGAAATGAATGGGGTCAGTTCAATGCTGCTGCATTGCTAGCAGTGTGCTGAAGTGGGATAATATTGAGCCATGGCTGTTCTGGCTGCCATACAACAATGGCATGGCTGTGGAGAGGTACAAAGTAGGAATGTCAGTCAGATAATTCCATGGGTTTCCAATAAAATTAATCCCTTAGAATCTCAGCACACAATACATATCTTTCATTTCAAATAAAAACATCACATAGTATATTCATGTTTTGAAGGCTGTTAAGTAGACACATGGGAACATGACCTTGGCTGGGTAGCTTGCTTTAACTAAGGCAGTTCTGAAGAACGTCTGTCACTGAAGGCTGATAGCACCCCCAACAGTTGGGGGAATAAATTGTTTATTCCTGAGGTGGAATCTGGGCAGGCAGCATTGCATGCATTATAATGATCCCCTTGTGTTTCCAGGGTACATTTTCTGATGTAAATCCAGAGAATAGCCCTCTGATATTCCAGGGAGTCTCTATTATGGAAAAACCATAGAGGGATGATAAGTGGTTGAATGATAGCCCTCCCTGATGAATATAGACTAGGGTTCATAGCTGATGCTTATCTTCCTCCTCTGCTGTCAATTCAGAAGTGCTCTCGCTCTCAGTATCTCTGCTTGTCTCAGTGGCTTAAGTGGTAGTGTGATCCAGACCTCATCCTTGAGAGGCCTGAGCCCCTAGTCACCATTCGCTTCTCCAGCTATGGCTACTATTGCTTTTACCAACAAAACTGGTCAAGGGATACCAAGAGGCACCCACGTGGGTCACTTGTGTATCAACATATTTCTTTCTGCCCCCATTACTGGTGACCATAGTTTATAAAATACACCAAGATGACAGCTCCTTACCTGCTGGGTTATCACAAAGAGCCCTGAGAGCCCAGGCAGCACACATACCTTAAAGTTTAATGAAACTCTTGCTCTATATTTTGAGCTTGTAAAACAGGACTTCTGAAGCTTCAGAGTGCAGAATTGTAAGGATGGGAAACACACATTCTCCAGCAGGGATGATGGAAATGACAATAAGTAAGGGCACTTTTACTTCCACCTCTTTCTTCCCATACACATTCATTCTCACTGTAGGAAACAGCCATATATAAAATTCTTTTTTTTTTTAAAGATTTTATTTATTTATTCGACAGAGATGGAGACAGCCAGCGAGAGAGGGAACACAAGCAGGGGGAGTGGGAGAGGAAGAAGCAGGCTCATAGCGGAAGAGCCTGATGTGGGGCTCGATCCCATAATGCCGAGATCATGCCCTGAGCCGAAGGCAGACGCTCAACCGCTGTGCCACCCAGGCGCCCCCATATATAAAATTCTTGACTGAGTGCAAATTGCGTCCTGGAGGAAGGCACCATATCCTCACAAGGCTGTGCCTATAAGACTTTGTTCCAGAAGGTTGGCAGTGTCTGAATGATGTGATGTGTGATATGTCTAGTTGATTCTATGTTTGGGTGCTTACCCACGATTCAATCTTCTTTGCTGTATATAGCAGGTTCTTTGGTCTGGCATTTTCTTTGGTCTGTTCTTTGAACATGGCATCCCATGTTCAAAAAATACACATTTTTATTTTTATTTTTATTTTATTTTATTTTTTTTAAAGATTTTTTATTTATTTATAAGACAGATAGAGACAGCCAGCGAAAGAGGGAACACAAGCAGGGGGAGTGGGAGAGGAAGAAGCAGGCTCACAGCAGAGGAGCCTGATGTGGGGCTCGATCCCATAACGCCGGGATCACGCCCTGAGCCGAAGGCAGACGCTTAACCGCTCCGCCACCCAGGTGCCCCAAAAAATACACATTTTTAAAACTCAAGGGTAGTGGGGCGAACTATAGCCAAGCAGACAGCAAAGCCAAGTCAGGCCTCAAATTTGTTTTTATTCTTGTCTAGATGAATTGCTGTCCCTTCCTGGGTGCAGCGCCAATCTGGGCTGGCTTCATTGTCAGTGTATGTTGGCTCAGTCTAGCATATAGAAGGCTACGTAGAGACAGATCTTGAAGGGGGTGCATATTGTCTTATAGGGAACATAGGAACGAGCAGACTGGTTCATGGGCAAGTCTCTGTGGTCTTTGAATACTTGTAACATCTCAGAGCATTCACAGCAACAACTTATGTGTGAGTCCAGATATTCACAGGTTAGGTCTCAGGATTCCATTCTTTCCCAGCAAGGACCTTGGAATCTAGACTCAGATTTTTACTTTCTTTGAACTTCCGTTACCCTCTTGAGATTCACTACTCCCAGCCTTTTTCCCCAGTTCCACTGCCCACTGTTTTTCTGAAACATCCTAACTGTCTGATACATTTCCCATAAGATCCAGTCTACCAGCAATGAGAGTTTTAGTAATTGTATTGCTATCTGAGGCCATGTTTGGCTGCAACACAGTCTCACGGAAGGCCGTAGCAAGCCCCATGGCAGTGGGGCAAGTTTAACCCATTTTCATTTGTTATGAAACTAACATATCTGGAATTATTTTTTTACCATTTTGCTGTTTTCTATTTATCATGCTTTCTCTGTATTTTTGTATTTTTAAAATTTTCTTTGTATGCACTTGTTAAAGTGATTATTTGTACTCATATTGCCTCCTCTACTTGTTTCAAGGTTATATATTTTATTGATACTATTTTAGAAGTCACTTTTAATCTTTAAATGCGTATTCCATTTAACACAGTGTAAAATTAATCATTATCTCTTTAGAGAATACCCTAGCTTTGAGTAGCATATATATGGTGCTCAATCTTTCTCTCTGTGTCTGTCTCTCTTCCTTTCTGTCTTCTGTCTGTATACCATCTGTTATTACAGACAGGCACAAAGTTGAATTTCTTATTTCTTTCTTTTTGAAAGAATCGTTTTAGATAAATGTGTTAGTTTCTTGTTGCTGCTATAACAAATTAGCATGAATTTACTGGCTTAAAAACAGCATACATTGATTATCTTATAGTTCTGACTGTGTTTCTGTATGCTAAAATAAAGTTGTTGGAGCCTCTAGGGCAGAGCTCATTCCCTTGTCATTTCTATATTCTAGGGTACACCTGCATTCTTTGCTTTGTGGAGTCTTCCTCAAACTTCAAAGCCATCAATGAAGTCACCCTGACCTCTGCTATGGCTGTCATGTCTCCTTCTCCAACTTTTTTTAAGGGTTCTTGTGATTACCTTAGACACTTTCAAATAACCCAAGATAATCTCAATATCCTCAATTTAATCACATCTGTGAAGTCCCTTAACCATGGAAGTATACTCACAGGTTTGGTGATTAGGACGTAGGTATCTTTGGGCAGCCATTATTCTGCTTACCCCCATATTCCTTCAGTGGTCTGTGAGTGATACAGACTTGCAGTCATGTACTGAAGTCTTAGTATTGACAACAGTCTTCTGGCAGCGCCTCTGGCATGCCAAGCAAACAGAAGTTTTGTCGTCAGTCTAACTGTGGTCCTTTACTGCAAATCTGCCTTTTCCCTCTAGTTGTTTTTAAGGCTTTCCCTTTTCTTCAGTATTCAGCATTTTGCCACAATGGATGTAGGTTTATTTAAAATATCATATTTGGGTCTTTTTGTGCTAAAATTTTTAAATTTGTGGCTCCATGTTTTCAGTTAAAATATAATCATATTCATTATTTCTTTAAATATAGACTACTACAAATTTTCCCCTTTACTGAACTACTTTTATTATATTTTTATTTTAATTCAGGTATAGTTAGCATACAGTGTAATAGTTTCAGGTGTACAATATAGTGATTCAACACATCTGTACATCACCCTGTGCTCATCACAAGTGCACTCCCTCATCCCCATCACCTATTTCACCCACTGTCCCATCCACCTCCCCTCTGATATTCCGTATTTTAAATGAGTACCCTCAGTTAAAAGTTTTTTTTTTTTAACAAGAACATTTTTTTACTTGACACATACTTCAGAATATATGGTTCTAAAAGATATATATAAAACATTCCATCCAAGAAAAATAGGATATTGGGCATGACTTCAGTCTCCATAAGTGTAATATTTATGTCTATTTTTATGTTATTTAACCTAATATTTATGTCTATTTTTATGTAATTTAACCTGGAGATCCTTCCATGTGTACTTGAACAACTTTAAATATGCACTGTTGCTTTACAGTCTATTCTCCATACCTCTGATGTAAACAGTTTCAATTCTTTCAGAGTTTTGAGTTTTTGAACTATTTCAAATTAACTAATTTTCTTTCTGTGTTTAATCAGCCATTTAATTCATTCTTTGAATTTTTAATTTTAATATATTTTTTGAAATTCTTTATTTTTGAAACAGTATTTTAGGTTTTAATCCAGTTCTTCATGGTGTCAGTTTCCTGCTTTTGTCACTTTAGTTTCTACTTTTTTATTTAGGGTCACTATAAGATGGTTTTAATTTTTCAGGTTCTGGTAGGTGCAAATTCTCTATCTTCTTGGTTTTATCAGTTAATTCTCATGTTAGCCTGGTTTTGTATATGCTTTACAATTTTATGTCTTCCACGTTTTAATTTCCTTCTCTATACACTGCCCACTGACTCCTTATCAACTTCTAAAATTTAGGCTCTGCTGGGCTGGAAGGTGCCTGGATTTTGGCTGCTACTTCCATTCTTCAGTTTTCTCTTGGGTTCTGCAACATGGAAATTACTTTTGAGCATAATTCTTTTGAGCACTGTGATTGTTGATAACTCATATTTTATTTAGTCATTTTATTTGCTTTAGCAACAAGGTTATCCTTTTATATCAGCTTATTCTGGTCTATTGTTCTGATTGTGTTTCTCTAAGAACTCTCTATTTGCTGGTGTCTGGTATAGTTTTTGTTTGTTTTTTAAGATTTATTTATTTATTTATTTTGAGAGAGAGACAGAGACAGAGAGAGACAGAGGGAGAGGGAGTGAATCTCAAGCAGACTCCATGCTGAGTGTGGAGCCCAGCACGTGGCTCCATCTTACAACCCTGAGTTCATGACCTGAGCCGAAACCAAGAGTTGAATGCTCAACAGACTGAGCCAACCAGGTGCCGCCAGAAATCCATATTTAATATTTGTCCCTCAACTACCATTTCAGAAGTGCTAAAAATCGTCATAAAATTGATAGTTTTTTAATTTATATTTGCCTGGATTTTCAGGATACATAATGAAGAATGTTATGTCATCACATTTTATTTATACAAATAAAAAAGGAGAATTGTATGTAGGGGCACTTTGTAAGCATGTATCACAAGTGACCATAACCTTCAATCCATAATGATGAGTCTGCCAAGTTGTTTTCAGTCCTGTAACCACCTCACATCTTTTAGCAACTAGGTCATCTGAAGCAGCTTGAAGATCAAAGGAGAATTCTGCACAAGCTCAAACTTGTACAGAAGGGTATTCCTTCTGCTAAAATGGATTTTTTTTTCTTAAAGATTTTTATTTATTTATTTGAGAGAGATACAGCACTAGTGGGGTTAGGGGCAGAGGGAGAGGGAGAAGCAGGCTCCCCGCTGAGCAGGGAGCCAGATGTGGGGCTTGATCCCAGAACCCTGGGATCATGACCTGAGCCGAAGGGAGACCCTTAACTGACTGAGCCATCCCGGTGCCCCCAAAATGGATCTTTCAATATATTGATTACCTGAAGAGGTAATCTTCAATGTTGCTAACTAAAGCTGCATCAATGTTGCAAACTAAAACTACATCCATGTTGCTAACTAAAACAGACAAATTAAGAAGGGTAAGAGTTCTTCCATATTGTCTTTAACACAACTATGAATGCTTTGTGTTACATCAATTCACAGGTCTGTGTATGTGAGAAAATACTGAGCTCCCATTCTTGCTTGATTTCATCAGTGGGAAAATATTTCTTTTTCCCTTTATGACTGGACATTTTATAAATCTATTAAATTACCAGTTTACAGGTTATTTTGATTGACTCCGAGGTAGGAAATATAATCCAGTTTTGTTTCATTGTCAAATGGCCATTTAAAAGAGTTTCAGCTACTCATGACAGAAAGGGAGAGAACAGGTCAAAGGACCTGAAAGCCTCTCATCAAAATTTCTGAGCTGAATAAAAACATTGGAAACTGGTTATTGGAAAAGATATATATTGATATTTTCAAATGATACCTTAATGAACCAAAAAATTATAAAGCATCACAACACCTTTTTTTCATTTATAATGCAACAGACACTTCCTATTCTTTCCTTTTGCTCCCTCCTGCATAATCAATTATAGAGTATGGTTAGGACCATTTTTGCATTATTAGTCATATAATTAAATACCTAATATATAAATTCATAGAGCTAGCAACTCAGTATTTTAAGCTAAATAGCTGCTTTAAAATTTAAAAATTAAGAGTTCAATCTCTAAAACATGTTTCATGTTTTTTAATACAATACAGTGGATGACAACCCAAACTGATAAGTCCAAAACACATCATAGTCTTTGATAACAGCCACAAAGTAACCATATGTTCATAGTCATTGCTCTTATGTTATACTGTTTCTTTGTTATTAGCTCATGCTTTCCCCCCTTTTCTCTCTCTCTAAACACAAATAAATATAATCTTTTAAAAAATGTGGATTTCAGGACCCCAAACTCAGAGATTCTGATTCAGTTGTTCTGGATTGATAGTGCAACATCTTTTTTTTTTTTTTTTAAGCTCCGCCAACCACAAACCTAAATACCAAATGTAACATTGTTTCTAATTCACAGCTTCTCAAGTTTTGGATTACTTCAGAATCACCATGAAGATAGAAGAAATAAGGATGACCAGAACCTATGCAAATCTACCATATTAGAATCTTGTAAGATAATGATACCCTTTTTATTTATACTTTCTGTAGACATTTCCAGATGTACATCAAAGTTTGAAAACCATTTATTTAGTAATAACAATCTTATTTAGTCTCACCAGAACCTTGATTTCACCTATCTATTGTGATAAGAAATTTTCTATTAGTGTTTGTGTAATCTACGAACCTTTGGCTGCTATAATGTATATCTTTATATTGTACCAATTCGTATCTATATGTATATATTTTGTATATCTGTAGATATATGTTCTATCTGTGTTTATGTCTATATCTATATCTAGATAATTATATATAGATTATTATATATTATAATGAACAGATAATTATTTATAATGTCTCTATGTATAGCCACATACAGTATATCATTAGTTTTTGATGTAGTGTTCCATGATTCATTGTTTGAATATAACACCCAGTGCTCCATGCAATACGTGCCCTCCTTAATACCCATCACCGGCCTATCCCAATCCCCCATCCCCCTCCCCTCTGAAACCCTCAGTTTGTTTCCCAGAGTCCATAGTCTCTCATGGTTCATTCCTCCTTCTGTTTACCCCCCTTCATTCTTCCCTTCCTTCTCCTACCGATCTCCCTGCTATTCCTTATGTTCCATAAATGAGTGAAACCATATGATAATTGTCTTTCTCTGCTTGACTTATTTCACTTAGCATAATCTCCTCCAGTGCCATCCATGTTGCTGCAAATGTTGGGTAATCATTCTTTCTGATGGCTGAGTAATATTCCATGGTATATATGGACCACATCTTCTTTATCCATTCGTCTGTTGAAGGGCATCTCAGTTCCTTCCACAATTTAACTATTGTGGACAATGCTGCTATGAACATTGGGGTGCATGTGGCCCTTTTCTTCACTATGTCCGTATCTTTGGGGGTAAATACCCAGTAGTGCAATCGTTGGGTAAGAAGGTCGCTGTATTTTTAACTTTTTGAGAAACCTCCACACTATTTTCCAAAGTGGCTGTACCAACTTTCAATCCCACCAACAGTGTAAGAGGGTTCCCCTTTCTCCACATCCTCTCCAACATTTGTTGTTTCTTGCCTTGTCCATTTTTCTCCCCATTTTTTGGTTTGATTATTTGTTTCTCATGTATTGAGTTTGAATTTCCCTGATGGCTAATGATGTTGAACATTTTTTCATGTGTCTATTAGCCATTTGTATGTCTTCATTGGAAAAGTGTTCATATCTTCTCCCCATTTTTTGGTTTGATTATTTGTTTCTCATGTATTGAGTTTGAGAATTTCTTTATAGATCTTGGATACCAGCCTTTATCTGTAGGTTCATTTGCAAATATCTTCTCCCATTCTGTGGGTTGCCTCTTTGTTTTGATGTCTGTTTCCCTTGCTGTGCATAAACTTTTTATCTTGATGAAGTCCCAAGAGTTCATTTTTTCTTTTGCTTCTCTTGCTTTTGGAGACGTGTCATGAAAGAAGTTGCTGTGGCCGATGTCGAAGAGGTTACAGCCTATGTTCTCCTCTAGGATTTTGATGGATTCCTGTCTCACATCGAGGTCTTTCATCCATTTGGAGTTTATCTTTGTGTATGGTGTGAGAGAGTGGTCAAGTTTCATTCTTTTGTATATATATGTCCAATTTCCCAGCACCATTTATTGAAGAGACTGTCTTTTTTCCACTGGATGTTTTCTCCTGCTTTGTCAAAGATTAGTTGACCATAGAGCCAAGGGCCCATTTCTGGAGTTTCTATTCTGTTCATTGGTATATGTGTCTATTTTTGTGCCAGTACCATGCTGTCTTTGTGATCACAGCTTTGTAGTATAGCTTGAAATCAGGCAACGTGATGCTCCCAGCTTTGTTTTCCTTTTTCAACATTTCCTTGGCAATTTGGGGTCTTTTCTGGGTCCACACAAATTTTAGGATTGTTCCAGCTCTTTGAAAAATGTCATTGGTATTTTGATCTTGATGGCACTGAAAGTGTAGATTGCTCTGGGTAGCATAGACATTTTAACTATGTTTATTCTCCCAATCCATGAGCATGGAATGTTTTTCCATCTTTTTGTGTCTTCTTCAATATCTTTTATCAGTGTTCTGTAGGTTCTAGAGTATAAATCCCTTACTCTACCATTCCGGTTAAGTATATTCCGCGATCTCTTATGATTTTTGGTGTTATTGTAGATAGAATCGATTCCCTAATTTCTCTTTCTTCAGTCTCATTGTTCATGTATAGAAATGCAACTGATTTCTGAGCATTGATTTTGTATCCCACCACATTACTGAATTGTTGTATGAGTTCTAGTAATTTAGGGGTGCAGTCTTTTGGCTTTTCCATATAAAGTATCATGTCATCTGTGGAGAGAGCGAGTTTGACTTCTTCTTTGCCAATTTGAATACCTTTTATTCCTTTTTGTTGTCTGATTGCTGTTGCAAGGACTTCTAGTACTATGTTGAACAATAATGGCAAGAGTGGGCATCGTTGTCGTGTTCCTGACATTAAGGGAAAGGCTTTTAGCTTTTCCACATTGAGAATGATATTCACTGTAGGCTTTTCATAGATCGTTTTTATGAAATTGAGGAATGTACCCTCTATCCCTACACTCTGAAAGGTTTTAATCAGGAAAGGATGCTGTATTTTGTCAAATGCTTTTTCTGCATCGATTGAAAGGATCATATGGTTCTTGTCTCTTTTCTTATTAATGTGATCTCTCACACTGATCGATTTGCGAATGTTGAACCACCCTTGTATCTCAGGGATAAATCCCACTTGGTTGTGATGGATAACCCTTTGAATGTACTGTTGGATCCTATTAGCTAGGATCTTGTTGAGAATTTTGCCATCCATATTCATCAGGGATATAGGTCTGTAATTCTCCTTTTTGATGTGGTCTTTGCCAGGTTTGGGGATCAAGGTAATACTGGCCTCATAGAATGAGTTTGGTAGTTTTCCTTCTGTTTTTATTTTTTTGAAACAGTTTCAGGATAATAGGTATTATTTCTCCTTTGAATGTTTGGTAGAAAACCCCAGGGAATCCATCAGGCCCTGGATTCTTGTTTTTAGGAGGTTTTTGATCACTACTTCAATCTCTTCATGATTAATTGGTCTGTTTAGATAATCACTTTCTTCCTGTTTCAGTCTTTGTAGTTTATAGGTTTCCAGAAAGGCATCTATTTCTTCCAGGTTGTTTATTGGCATATAGTTGTTGATAATAGTTTCTAATCATTGTTTTATTTCCTTGGTGTTGGTCACGATCTCTCCCCTTTCATTCATAATTTTATTAATTCGGGTTTTTTCTCTATTCTTTTGAATAAGTCTGGCCAGTGGCTTATCGATCTTATTAATTCTTTCAAAGAACCAACTTCTAGGTTTGTTGATCTGATCTACTGTGCTCCTGGTTTCTAATTCACTGATCTCTGCTCTAATCTTGATCAACTGCCTTTTCGTGCATGGGTTAGTCCTGTTCTTCTGTTCCGGCTCCAGCTTCTTAAGGTGAAAATATAAAAACCGTGTTTTAGATTGTTCTATTCTTTTGAGTGAGGCTTGGATGGGTATGTATTCTTCCCCTAGGACCGCCTTTGCAGTGTCCCATAAGTTTTTGACTCATGGGTTTTCATTCTCATTAGGTTCCATAAATTGTTTAAGTTCTTCTTTAATTTTCTGGTTTACCCAATCATTCTTGAGCAGGATAGTTCTTTGTTTTCAAGTGTTTGAGTTTCTTCCAAATTTTTCCTTGTGATTGAGTTCCAGTTTCAAAGCATTGTGGTCTGAGAATATGCAGGGAATAATCTTAGTCTTTTGGTATTGGTTGAGACCTTTTTTGTGACCCAGTATATGGTCTGTTCTGGAGAAAGTTCCATGTGGATTTGAAAAGAATGAGTATTCTGTTGTTCTGGGGTGTAGTGTTCTTTATATATCTATGAGGTCCATCTGGTCCAGGATGTCATTCAAAGCTTTTGTTTCTTTGTTAATTTTCTGCTTAGATGATTTGTCTGTTGCTGAAAGCGGAGTGTTGAAGTCCCCTACTATTAGTGTATTACTATCTATATGTGTCTTTATTCTGGTTAAGAGTTGGCTTGTGTATCTAGCTGCTCCCCTGTTGGGGGCATAGATATTTATAATTGTTAGATCCTCTTGTTGGATACACCCTTTAAGAATAATAGAGTGTCCTTCTGTATTTCTAACTACAGTCTTTAGCTTAAAATCTAATCTGTTTGATATAAGAATTGCTACTCCAGCTTTCTTTTGAGGTCCGTTGGCATGAACAATGGTTCTCCATCCTTTCACTTTCAGTCTGGATGTATCTTTAGGTTCAAAATGAGTCTCTTGTAGACAGCATATGGATGGATCATGTCTTTTTATCCTGTCTGCAACCCTGTGGCATTTTATGGGAGCATGTAGGCCATTCACATTGAGAGTGATTATTGAGAGATATGATTTTAATGTTGTCATGTTGCCTGTGAAGTCCTTGTTTCTTTTGATTGTCTCTGTAAATTTCTGTTCTGTATCACTCTTGGTGTCTTTTTACTTTTATACAACCCCCCCTTAATATTTCTTGTAGGGCTGGCCTGGTGGTCATATAATCTTTCAGTTTCTGCTGGTCTTGGAAGCTCCTTGTGTCTCCATCCATTCTGAATGACCGCCTTGCTGGATAAAGGATCCTTGGCTGCATGTTCTTCTCCCTGGGTGCTCTGAATATGTCTTGCTGGCCCTTTCTGGCTTGCCAGGTCTCTGTAGACAGGTCTGTCATTATTCTGATGGTCCTCCCTCTGTACATGAGGAATCTCTTCCCCCTTGCTGCTTTCAAGATTGTTTCCTTATATCTAAGATTTGCGAGTTGTACTATTATTTGACGTGGTGTTGGTCTGTTCTCATTGATCTTGGGAGGGGTCCTCTCTGCCTCTTGGACAGGAATGCTTGTTTCCTTCACCAAATTAGGGAAGTTCTCAGCTACAATTTGTTTAAATATCTCTTCTAGACCTCTCTCTTTCTCCACCCCTTTGGGGATGCTGATGATTCTGACATTGGAATGTTTCATTGAGTCGGTAATCTCCCATATTCTAAATTCTTGAAATTGTAGTTTTTTAAGCTATATTCCCTCTTTTTCCTTCTTCTCTATCATCTCATCTTCCAACTCAGTAATTCATTCTTCTGCCTCGTTTTCCCTGGCTGTTAGAGCATACAGTTTAGACTGCATTTGATTCATAGCATTTTTAATTTCTGCCAGATTCGCTCTCATTTCTGGCCTTAGAGATTCTATATTCTCCTTACTATTTTTGTTAATATTTTTTTCAAGCCTACACATCATCTTGACCATTGTTACTCTGAAGTCCATTTCTGAGAGCTTTGTTGTATCCATATCCATTAGTTCTGGGGCAGAGGCCATAGTTTCTGTTTCTTTCTTTTGTTGGGGGTTCCTCCTCCTTGTCATTCTGATGAGGTGTGGTTGTGGGGATGTAGAGAGCCCAAATTATTGACCAGGACCCAAAGCAATGTGGGCTTCTTGTTTTTTCAGCCTGCCTTCTGGGGGAGCAGCCTGTCACGCTGATACTCAGGCAACCCTGTTTGGGTAGAGTTGTCCTGTCCCCTGTGGTGGGGGGGATGGGCTCACTTAGGACCAGTTTTGGGGCTTTTGTTCTCTGGCAACTTTCCCTGGCGGCTCTCTGTGACTCTTCTGAGAGTCAGAGCAGCAGTGGCCGTATCCTAGCCTCTGTTTCAGAACAGAGAGATCGCAGTCTGCTCTTCAATGAGCTCTCCTGGCCACTCTAACTCTGTTTCTGTCGGTGGTGCTAAAAACCCTGCAGCGTCCTGGGTTGTGCGCCCTACAGCCATTCTCCCAGTCCTCACTCCCAGCTGCAGCATGTCTCTGCCCTTTGTGCTTCTAAAACCGCCAGCTGCCCCGGTTTCCGCTTGCGCTCCCAAAACTCCCTGTTTCAGTGTGGTTCGCACGCGCTCCAGAGCTCCGGTTTTCAGGCTGGTCACGCGTGCACTCTGGAGCTCCCAGTTTCAGTCTGGTTTCTCGGTGGCTACCAGAACGCGAGTCCGGCCTGCTCCCCAGTGCAGAAGGCTACTGCTTCCCAGCGTCCGAGAGGGGCGGCTCCCTCCCCCTTCTGTTTATCTTCTAATATCTGTGCACAGATTCATGGCTCTGCGCTTTGTGCCTCAATTCTCAGCACCGGAGGTGTTCGTTTGCAGAGATCCAGATGCATCTTCGTAGGTCTCGGGCTGATTTCGTGGGTGTTCAGGGTGGTCTGGTAGATATCCAACTCGATTCAGAAGACCAGCTGAAAGAAGGTCCCCTACTCCTCCGCCATCTTTTTTTCAGTCTATAATGTCTCTATGTGTAATGTGTGATTTTCACCTCTTAGAGCTATGTCTAATTCTTAAAGTAAGTATACCTGATGTCTATGAAGGAATTATCTTGGTTACAGTCTTTCTTTTTACTATACAAAAGTGAGGGTGTTCTCCTTTACTACAAATGAATTATACAGTAAAAAAGAAAAGATAAGAAAAACCCTGCTTGTTTGTCTTTTAACTATTGCATAAGGATAGAAGTACCTGATTTATCCAGTTTCCAGGATGTAGCTCAGCTGTTTTAAAATTCACTTATTATTTTACAGGAAGATTTAACCATTGAGCAGTGAACAATCATCTTTAGCACTTCTCCCCTTTCCATAAAAATTGCTTAAGAAGAGAGTTTTTCCTCTTGGATGTTAAGCAACTAACATTTTCTAAATAATTCTAAATTATTACTAATAATTACTGATTTAAAAATCAAGCAAACATCCTTTGATTCCAATTTCTGTAACAAGGGTTTTAAATTTGTCTTGTAGATTTTTTTTTTTAAAAAAGTACTAGGATAAGTGATATCTTTTACCTGGTATATGTGAATTGATTATATGTATGTTGATTGTATGTTGATTGTACTTAACTCATGGGTCTTATAAATAGGTAATGCACTGGAATTTTTTTATAGGCCATAGTTTGCCAACCCCTATTCTGGGGGGGTGGGTGGGACAATGCTTGGGCTCATAGTTTGTGGCCTTTTTTTTTTTTTTTTAAGATTTTTTATTTATTTGACAGAGAGACAGCCAGTGAAAGAGGGATCACAAGCAGGGGGAGTGGGAGAGGAAGAAGCAGGCTCCCAGCAGAGCAGGGAGCCTGATGTGGTGCTCGATCCCAGGACCCTGGGATCACACCCTTAGCTGAAGGCAGACACTTAACGACTGAGCCACTCAGGCGCCCCAATTTGTGGCCTTTTGAGGTGAGCCAAGAAAGTATTTTCACTTGTAAAGAATTAAAAAAGAAGGAGGAGGATGTGGGGAGGAGAGGCAGGAAGAGGAAGAGGAGGTAAAGAGTATGTTACAGAGATCCTAAATAACTGATAAAGCCTAAAATAATTTATTTTCTGGCCATTTATAGAAAAATTTTTGCCAATCCCTGCTCAAGAGTAGGGTCACATTTTTCTGTTTCTTAGTATATGAAGTAAACTTGGATTTTCTAGGACATTGTGAGTGGCATGTGGTGGGTTTTGTTGTATTCCTTTGGAAAAGTGCAGATTATTGTTGTTTCAGTAGGCTGTAACTTGGTTGGACTTCAACTGCAAATCATGTGTTTTGGGCAGCAGCTCAAATATCAGTTCCATTGAATTTAGGTGGTTTCTGTCTCATGCTTGCAAGTTTATTATCAACAATGGTTTATAGAGTTTATGCACAAAATTTAGGGCTTTCCCTCTCTGGTTTGCTTCTTTCTGGGATTTTTCCCTTCATTTTTCAGCTGCTGAGAGGTTGATTAAACACTGCCACTTATTTTTTTCATATTGAAAAAAGTCATAGTTGTTCTATCAGAGATTGAGCCACACTGTGTAGCTGCCAACCTTGCAGCCCTCAGGCAAGAAACTGCAAAAAAAAAAAAAAAAAAAAAAAAAAAAAAAAAAAAAAAAAAAAAGAAAAAGAAAAAAAGAATGAAAAGAAAAAAAGAAAACACGTTATGGTGGTTGTCCCTTCTTTCAACTTTTTTTCTAGATTTATTGACATATAATTGACAGATAACATTGTGTAGGTTTAAGATTTGATGCATTTATAAATTGCGAAATGATTACCACCATAGCTTAGATAACACCACCATCCCATCACATAATTACCATTTCTTTTAAGATCTACTCTCTTAGTGACGTTCAACTCTGTGATGCAGTATTATTAGCTATAATCATCATGCCGTACATTAGATCCCCAAACGTGGTAATCTTATAACTGAAAGTTGTACCCTTTGATGATTATTTCCTCATTTCCTCCACCTCTCAACCCCTGGTAACCACCACTCTATTCTGTTTTTCTGTTTGTCTGTTTTAGATTACACGTAATAAGTGACAACATATAGTATTTGTATTTCTCTGTGGGACTTATTTCACTTAGCCTAATGCACTGAAGTTCCTTCTAAGTTGTTGCAAACAGCAGGATTTCCTTGTTTCTCATGGCTGAATAATATATATTCATATATATATTCATATACATATATATGAACATATTTATATATATTCATATGCATAGATATGAATATATTATTACATATGTAGCAATGAATATATATATGAATATATGAATATATCTATCTTTTTTATCCATTTATTCGTTGATGGACACTTTGATTGTTTCCTTATCTTGGCTATTGTAAGTGATGCTGCAATGAACATGGCAGTGCAGATATCTTTTTGAGATCCTAATTTCAATTTCTTTGGATAAATACCCAATAGTGGGATTGCTGGATCATATCGTAGTTCTATTTTTAAGTTTTTAAGGAACCATTGTACTGTTTTCCATGGTGTACTAATTTGCATTCCCACCAACAGTGTGCTAGGGTTCCCTTTTCTCCATACCTTCACCATATTTGATATCTCTTGTCTTTTTGCTGATAGCCATTGTAACAGATGTGAGGTGATATTTCATTGTGGTTTTCCTTTTCTTTTTTTCTTTTTTTTTTTTTTTTGGATTTGTGTTTTCCTGATGATGAGTGATGCTGAGCATCTTTTCATGTTTCTGTTGGCCATCTTTATGTTTTCTTAGAAATATGTGTATTCAGGTTCTCTGCTTTAATTTCAATAAGGTTATTAGTATTTTTCCTGTCGAGTTGCATGAGTTCTTTATATAGTTAAGATATTAACTCATTATCTGATAAATGATTTGTAAATATTTTCTAACATTCTGTAGGTTGCCTTTTCATTTTGTTGATTGTTTCTTTTGCTGTGCAGAAGCTTTTAGTTTGATGAGTCCTGCCTATTTGTTTCTGCTTTTGTTGCTTATGCTTTTCCTGTTACATCCAGGAAATTGCTGCTGAGACCAGTGTCAAGGAGTTTTTTCCTTATGTTTTCTTACAGAAATTTTACAGTTTCAGGTCTTAAATTTAAGTCTGTAGAGAGAGTTCATGTTTGTGCATGATGTAAGGAAGGGGTCCAACTTTAATTTTCTGCATGCAGTTATCCAGTTTCCATCACCGTTTATTGAAAAGACTAT
This sequence comes from Ailuropoda melanoleuca, assembly GCF_002007445.2. Classification (NCBI taxonomy): domain Eukaryota; kingdom Metazoa; phylum Chordata; class Mammalia; order Carnivora; family Ursidae; genus Ailuropoda; species Ailuropoda melanoleuca. The sequence goes on from NC_048223.1 coordinate 45,444,558, forward strand.
CCTTTCCCCATTGAGTGTTCTTGGCTTCTTTGTCAAATGTTAGTTGACCATATATTCGTGGGTTTATGTCTGGGTTTTCACTTCTGTTCCATTCATCTACATGTCTACCTTTATGGCAGTGCCATACTGTTTTGATTACTATAACTTTGTAGTATAGTTTGAAATCAGGAAGTATTCTTCCAGTTTTGGTCTTCTTTCTCAAATTTGCTTTGGCTACTTGGAGTCTTTTATGGTTTTGTACAAATTTTAGGACTGCTTTTTTCTATTTCTGTGAAAAATTCCATTGGAATTTTGATATAGATTATATTGCATCTATAGATGGCTTTGGGTACTATGGACATTGTAACAATATTGTTTCTTCTAATCCATGAACATGGGATGTTTCTCTGTTTGTTGGTGTCTTCTTCAGTTTTTTTCTTTAAAGTCTTATAGTTTCAGTGTACAGATATTTTGCCTCCTTGGTTAGATTTAAGGTATTTTCTTATTTTTGATGCTATTGTGAATGGGATTTTTTTCCTTTATTTCTTTATCAGTATTTTGTTTTGTTAGTCCTTTTTTTCAACTTTTAATTCTACTAATTCTACTCCAGATTCTGTCTTTTGGCACTCCCACAATTTTTAGGCGGTCTTTTTAAAATTTTTTCGATCATAATTCACAGTTAGTAGTTTTTATTTTTAGGATAGTTGGTCCAGTAGAAGAGTATTCTGCCATACATATTAGAAGCAGAAGATGTTTCAGTTTTTTGATTTTTTCAATTCATTTGAACATTCTTTTATCCTGGTTTCATCTTGTTTCTGATCCTACTAATGTATCCTTGCAGATATATTATCTTTTAGCTATGATGTCTCCTGTGTTTGTGGTGTCTTTAGGGTGACATTGTGCTCTGGTCTGCCTAGACAGTCATGTTTTGTACTTGTCCTGACATAATTATCAATAGTCCTTCCTTTCACTAGTAAGATTTCTTTTTTTAGTGATAGGCTATATGGTCACTGCAGCTGTGACTATAAAATGTTGAAGTTTGAGGACTTTGACTACTCAAAACAGTTTACAAATGAAAATTGTTCCTGCCAAGGTGCAGCAGGTTACTTTGTGATGTTCATTTGAAGTTGAGATCTGTTGAAATTGGAGTGACTTCTTAAGGACTTCCTAAGTGACTTTTTTTTTTTAAGATTTTATTTTATTTATTTGACAGAGAGAGAGAGAAAGCCAGCTTGAGAGGGAACACAAGTGGGGGAGTGGGAGAGGAAGAAGCAGGCTCCCAGCAGAGCAGGGAGCCCGATGCGGGGCTTGATCCCAGGACCCTGGGATCACGCCCTGAGTGGAAGGCAGATGCTTAGTGACTGAGCCACCCAGGCACCCCCCAAGTGACTTCTTAGTACTTGGTTATAGGGTTTTCTTTCTCCTCCAGGTTAATGAAGAGTATAGGGTAGAACTCTTCCCCTGGAATTGTTTGTAAATAGTTTTAAAAATCACTCTTGGGAAGGAGGTAATTTTATCACCTTAGATATGGTGATATACTCCTTATCATTTGTGTTTCTCCAGGCTTAAGTTTTTCTAATAAGTATTTTTATGTGTCACATATAATCTTAATTTTAAAAAATGTAGATTTACTGATACTAATGTGATATTTTATGCCAACTATACTAAAAAATTTGAAATATAGATTTATTATGCCATTTTGAAAATTTCTGTTTTCATTTGTATCTTTGTTATAAATGGAAATTAGAACTTGGATTTGATTTATACTTGATTACCTTTCAGGCTTATACAGTTTTCCCTGTGTGCATACTTTCAGCAATTAGACTTTGATATCAGTTAGATTTGGGTCAAAATCTCAGCTCTGTTATTTTGGAGCTAAGTAACTTTGGGTGTTTATCTCTCAGAGTTTCAGTTTCATTCTTTCAAAAGGTGGTTGTGTTAAATTTTTTTTATTTTTTTTAATTTAAATTTTTAAAAGATTTTAATTTATTCATTTTAGAGACAGAGAGAGGGAGAGGAAGAGAAAGTGAGAGAGCAAGTTCCAGGGGTGGGGGAGGCAGAGGGAGAGGGAGAAGCAGACTCCCCACTGAGTAGGGAGCCTGATGTGGGCCTCAATCCCAGGATCCTAGGATTATGACCTGAGCCAAAAGCAGATGTTTAACCTAATGAGCCACCCATGTGCCCCTGTTGTGAGAATTAAATACGCTAAAATATGTGGGTCTATCACAGTACTTCTTACATAGTAAGTTTTAAGAAATGAGGACTATTACTCTTATCATCAGTGTATATGCTAACGGGAATGTAAAATATGGAATTCCTGGAATGTTTGCTCCAGATACCAATATCTTCCCAGATATGCCCAATGAATATTCCTCTACCTTAAATTAAAATGAAAATATGGCTCATTTAATAGGAATTTATAGTGGCAGAATGTTATTTCTCCCAAGGCATGAATAAAAGGAATAAAATAATTTAAGAATCTAACATAGTTTTAGTTTTCTTGAAAGACTTCCCAACATGTGGAAAGAGGAACAGTTGTCCTTATGCAGTGACATTAGGTATTTTAAGAAGGCACCATGGGAAAGTTTTCATTATTAATGAAAACAGTCTGCTTAAAGACTTGGTGCTGAAATTTTTATAGCATCTACTGCTTATGATGAAGAATGGCATTTGCCCAAATCTTTATTGTCAGATTTTAGAAGACATGGAATTTGCAAACATCTCTCTGGGGAGATGGTAAATTGCAAAGAGAATTTGACATTTTCTGCATCCATCTCCCCAGTCACCTACTACCATCTCAGCCCATCATAGAATGTTGCATTGGTCAACTTTGTAGGAAGTTAAGCACAGGCTGGCCAAAAAACCTATTTACATATAATGAGAATTTTTTGGTTTAATTATTAAAGTGTTGTATAAATCTTTCATAATAAAACCTATTACTCAAAACATTTTCTCTGACCTAGTTTTAAAGACCAAAGCTAAACTCAGTTAATTAGATCTGTGAGCTGATAAAGCATTTCAAACAATAATTTTATCTTCAAAATATATACTTCTTTTACTAGAAAATTTAAGAAAAACTATTAATGGCCTAAATTTGAGGAAAAAATGATGGTAGGTTCAATTATCATGTATTAGATAAAAAATAACTATCCATTTGTTATTAGAAATAAATACCCAAATTTGAATTGTACATGCTAACAACACAGCTATCTTCTGAAGAGATTTATACTGGTTGATGTTGCTATTATATCTGTCTTTTCTGGGAGTTTCAAGGTAAAGTGTTTGCTTATGTTTAAATATTTGTTCATCATTTACTAATTATTGTATTATAGCATTGATTGTTCTGTATGGGGAAAAGCTACAGTGTCTGAAGTAGTTTATAAACAGAAGTAACCTGCAATAATTACGAGAGTCAAAAAGATGGCCTGACTAACCTAGGAAAGAAATTATTTTTACTTATTTGAATACTATAGCAATTAAGCCAGGTCAAATCAGCTGTTAATATAGGTACTGCTTTCTTGGCAAAAGATACCATATCTTTATGTTCCCATGGTGGGTAAATCACGGCTGTTATGGCCTCTCTAATGTGTCCATATCCTAATTCCCAGAATCTGTGAATCTATTATCTTATGAGGCAGTGTGATTAAGGATCTTCGGGTGTGTGTGTGTGTGTGTGTGTGTGTATGATTAAGGATCTTGAGAAAGATTATCTGAGTGGGGGAAGGGAGGAAGGAAAATCAGAGAGAGATTCCAGGATTGAAGTCGAGTTTAGAGATAGAATTTGGGAGGTGCTGCAGTGCTGGCTGTGAAGATGTAGGATGCGGCACAAGCCAAGAAATGCAGCTGGTCTCTAGAAGCTAGAAAAGGCAGATAGCTGGATACTCCTTCCAGAATTCTGATTTTAGACTCTGACTTCCAGAACTGTAAAAGAATAATCTGTTGTGTTATAACACTGAGTTTTTAATAATTTGTTACAACAGTAGTGGGAAACGAATACAGAAACTAATTCCACCTGCAATGCAGGTCGTGAAGTTGCATAGTGGAGTCTGCACAGGCATATTTAATACACCTAATGTATCAATATAATGTATTTAATATACCTCTGTGCTTGAATATAGACTATAAAAGCCAACAAATACCTCTTGGTTTTGAGGGGTGCTTAGAAGATAAAGTCAGCAAGGGAATGAGTTAAAATGCTGGATTAAATGAGGCTCAAACTTCTTGGTACATTGGTAAAAGCCTTAATAAAATTTAAAACCTGGGAGCTATTTGCATAGTTTAAAAAACAATTTAAGTTTTGTGATGATTTTACATATCTGGTTACTTTATGTGAATATAGAAATTGCAAAGCATTTCCTGCAGTTTGCCCTTAATCCATATCCTGATGCTCTATACAGATAGGCTTCAGTGATCTCATTTTATCATCCCTACCATATACCAAAGTTTTCCTTTTCCTGACACTGTACTCAAATGTATGTTAGCATTTTTTAAAAAAGATTTTATTTATTTGTTTGTTTGTTTAGGGAGTGGGGAGAGAGAGAGGAATGGGAATGGGGGAGGAGCAGTGGGAGAGGGACAAGCAGACCCCATGCTGAGAGCAGAGCCTGACCCTGAGATCATGACCTGAGCCGAAATCAAGAGTCAGAGGCTTAACCCCTGAGCCACTCAGGTGCGCCAGTGTATTGGCATTTTAATGAATGCATGCCATCCCACATGTCACAAATAATAAAGTATTTTAAATTGTTTATTACTTTGGACAATAGCCAATTAATAATTATGGCCCATAAGATGACAGTGAGTTAGACAAGTATTGCTAAATGAATTTGATGTCACAAATATAACAAGTTGACAAATTTTAGAACTTGTGGTTTTTCTTCATTAGCTTGGTCTGGGATATGAAGTCTCAGACACTGTGTTCACAAGAACTCTAACCCTAACCCTCAACAATACTTGCAGAGTCACCTTCAGTTTGGTTCAGATGTAACTTTTTAATATACAAACAAACAAGGAATTTAAAATGCAATGCATGTTGAGGTGAAACATTTAGAAGTTTTTGCTTGAAACTACTTATTATTCTCTATAAAGTTAAGTTGTTTTTTATTTATATCTCTTTTATTTATATATCTTTTTGAAGCAAACAAGATTAATACATCCCAAGTGGATAAAACAAGTCCTAGAAACAAGGGGATTTTCCTGATGCTATTGACATGATAACAATTATGATTCATGATTCAGAACTGGTATTTAATTTTTTGAATTTGTTATTGTTTGTATTATCGTTCTGGGATATTGGGTATACAGATTCCCATTCAGTTTTAGAGAGAAAACAACTCTAAGAACCGTCAGTGATCGTTAGTTAGGAAAAGTGGCAAAGAAAACTAGAGTTGGGTGATTTATTTTAGACACAATTTCTTTTTTTAATCCTATTTTATTTAAATTTAATTAATTAAGATATAGTGTATCATTAGTTTTAAAGGTAGAGTTCAGTGATTCCTCAGTTTTATATATAATACCCAGTGCTCATCACATCACATGCCCTCCCCCCACCTTCCTTCCTTCCAGCAACCCTCAGTTTGTTTCCTATAGTTAAGAGTCTCTTATGGTTTGTTTCCCTCTCTGATTTCACCTAATTTTGTTTTTCCCTCCCTTCCCCTATGATCCTTTGTTTGTTTCTTAAATTCCACATATGAGTGAAACCATATGATAATTGTCTTTCTCTGACTGACTTATTTGTTTAGCGTAATACCTTCTAGTTCCATCCACGTGGTTGCAAATGGTGAGATTTCATCCTTTTTGATGGCTGAGTAATATTCCATTTACATATACACCACATCTTTATCCACTCATCTGTTAATGGATATCTGGGCTCTTTCCATAGTTTGGCTATTGTGGACATTGTTGCTATAAACATTGGAGTGCAGGTGCCCCTTCAAATTACTATATTTATATCCTTTGGGTAAATACCTAGTACTGCAATTGCTAGGTCATAGGGTAGCTCTATTTTTAACTTCTTGAGGAACCTCCACACTGTTTTCCAAAGTGGCTATACCAGCTTGCATTCCCGCCAACAGTGTAAGAGGGATCCCCTTTCTCCACATCCTTGCCAACATTTGTTGTTTCCTGACTTGTTAATTTTAGCTATTCTGACAGGTGTGAGGTCATATCTCATTGTGGTTTTGATTTGTATTTCCCTGATGCCGAGAGATATGGAACATTTTTTCATGTTAGACACAATTTCTTATAATTTGAAGATATCTTCTCACCTTGTTCCTATTTTTATTCTGTTAGTAGTAAGAGTTCACTAGTCACTTTGAAGAATCAACTTAACATATGGTTAAGTTTTTATAACTGCAACAGTGAGAAATGTCAATTTCCCTAATTTTATGTCTGTGACATAGAAAGTGAGTACTACTATTTGAGGAGCATATAGCCTTTAAGAGAATTTTGAAGATATTTAACAGGGTGAGGACAATTATTCAGAGATAGAATATTAACCTTAAATTTTGCTGAATTAGAAGAAAAGTTCAGTAATTTCACACTTTAACATGGCTACTTTCAATGTTGTGTGTTTTCTCTGAAAGATTTTCTATACACAGGAGAGTATTCCCACATTGAACACACACACACACACAATTTTGTATACTGCTTTATCCTCTGTAATACTATTTCAAAAGGGCATTTCCATGGTGCCACTTACTTTTCATTAATTATGATTTTACCAATATATAATATTTCACTTTGGGATAAAAAGTTTACTCAGTATTACTTTTTAAAAAGGTTTATTGAGGTTCCTGGTCTAACTCATTTTCCTGGTCCTCCCTGATATACCAAAGGCTTCAGTGGTTTGGAACTCATCATATATGATTAAGGGCATGAGTTTATAATGATACATAAACTAGCTTTTGATACTACTAGGGAACCAATTCACAACCTTACTTATTTTATATTTTCCAGTTTTACTGAGGTATAATTGGCAAATAAAATTTAAATATCTTTTAAATGTACAGTGTGATGATTTGATCTATATATACATTGTGAAATGATTACCACAATGTAATTAATTAATATATCTATCACCTTAATAGTTACCCTTGTTTTGTGTGTGAGAGCACTTCAGCTCTCCTCTCAGCAAATGTCAAATATACAATACAGTATTATGAGCCCTAGTCACCATGCTGTACATTAGATCCTCAGAAGTTATTAATCTCCAGTTCACTGTTTTAAAACTGGAAGATAATGATAAAGAACCAAACATTTAGTTTGCTTTATTTTTGTGAGAACTATGCCTTAGTATAACCATATAACTGATAAGCAAAGTATCCCTCAATAAAGGTATTCCAGCTAGTAAAGAAGATGCAGTAGAATTGTGATGTTACTACTATCCAGTCCTCATGACATAGAGGATCTTGGCAATGATATCAATGGCAGTTAAACTTAGAAAAAAACAGAACCAGAATTTATGTGCAGCCTCAGGGAAGCACACAGAATACCTATGAATTTTTCCTGTAAAAAACTTGATCAATCCTTTGTATCTAACCATAAATGTATAGGAAATATAGTGTTAGAGAAGTCTTATAGGGGTCAGTGTTCTCTGAAATTCAGAGTAAGGAAAACTTAATAGGGCAAATTGCCTGGTTCTTCAACAAAGAAATTACAAGGAAAAGTACAGGGAGGGAGCTATATAGATTAGAAGAAATACAACTATCAGTTGAAAGTTATGGCCTGTATTTGAACCCTGATAAAACAACAAACTGAAAAAAAAAGGGACATTCAGAGAAATTTGAACATGAATTAGTATTTGACAAAGTTAAAGAATTATTAATTTTATTTTAGGTGTGATAATAGTATTGTTTTATGATTAAAAAGCATTATTATCTTTAAGACACGTACTGATATCTATGAATGGAATTATATGAGTCGTATTTGTTTAACAATAATCCAGGGAGTGGTGAGAGTACTTTAGTTGGAGACATAATGAAACAATATTGGCTGTGAATTGTAATTGTTGAAGCTACATGAAGCAACTTTTAATGATTTTTTGAAGCATTCCACAGTAAAAATTAAAAGTTTTTAATAATATTTTCAACTGTCGGGAGGATGAAATTATATAGAAACATGCATAAATACACTTTTAAGTATCAATGTATGCTTTTATTATTTAAGCACTGTATTCAAACAACATATATGTTGTTTTAGAGATTGCTTGAGAAAATAAGTCTAAATACTGCTAAATGACAATACTCATACCTTGAAAATATTGAAACTGCCAAATTTAGTATTGGGCATAATCTTGATGTGACCTGTAAAAGGGATGTGATTTGTCTGTTTCCTCTAGTGATTCAAATGGGCAATTTACTGAAAAACTTGAGATTTTGGTGTAGTCCAGACTTAAACCAAGTAAAAGTTTCAAAAGAGTAAGCAATAAAAGGACAAATTATGAATTAGGAACAAACCTTATTATAGTTATATTTGCATGAAAGGGAACAGAGCTAATGAATTTCTTCTTGGAATAATGAATTAATTTCAGCTGCTATTGAAAACCTTGGAGTTTTATTATTTGAATTTTGGAAACTTATATAAGTAGATTCTAGTGAGCCTGATGACAACAGTTAGCAAGTGGAAATCAGATGATTTATTTTATAGTCCAGTCCCTGTTGTGCTCTAATTAAGTACCTTTTCCAGCCATTTCACTCTAGCAGGCCACTTGATTTGGACTTAATATTTTTCATCATTATATTTTGTTCAAGCACCTCAAACAATGCCTGGAGTGGAGTATTTGTTCAGCAGTTATTTATTGAACATCTGATGAGTATTTTATCACTCCCTTAGGATTAACTTCTCTACTCTTTCTTGATGAGAAGTGATTGGATAATTCAGGTACTACTAGCTGATAATTAGTTTCAAGTATCAAACTTTTTAGTGCAACTAAACTCATGAGAAAAACGAACCACTTATATTGAAATTGGGTAGTTGAGAGAAAATTTGGAGAGAGACTTTAGGTAATTTCCAGAAGTCCTTTAATAAGATTATATAGTTGACTGTCCAAGTAGCATTTTCAGTGTTAAGACCGTCCTCTGGTAAATAATGGCCTTGGTTCCCTGGATTGCCAATAAAATGACAAAGAGGTAGAACTACTCTCGGTAAAGCGAATTCAATTGTATGCATATCAAATTTAGATACATATTATCGTCACAAGACTTCTCTCTGCACTCCATAGAATGGATAAAGTTAGCTAGCTGACATAGTTTTTGTATATATTTTTCTCTCAGTGGGTTAAATAACTGTTCTCGTGGAAACAGCATACACTGTATTTATAGAGCAATCAGGGTATACATTACCTATGGCTTTTATTAAGCATTAAATGGAAAAGATATTCTTAGTTTGATTCACCAAAAAACTGCTTCAGAGACTTTAACCAAAGACTCCATTTCTTTATTTTTATTCTTCTAGGCAATGAACTTGTGGGCAGCACAAAGTAAGATGAATGACAGAGCTGCAGAATATACCTGAGGTAAGAATTACATAATTGGAATTCACACGGATAACGTTTTTATGAACTGCCATTACCTCTCGCAATTGATATCCACCATTTCTGAAACGATCTTACAGTTTTACCAATACATTGTGGTCAAATTCAGAGAAATGGTTGAGAGTTGAAAAGATATTACAAAAATGAGTCAGTCTTTCTTTGATTTGCAATTCTAATATATAAAGGCAATGATCCAAAAGATTTTCTCTCCCTGTATTTTCTACTACTTGGTAGAAAAATAAAGTTAATTTCAATGGGATTGTTTTAATTAAACAATATTCTTTAAGGCATGTGACTTATATCAAGGCTTAGAGTCTTGATATCAGATTCTGGGTGTCACTTATTAAATACTGGGACTATGAACTGGTGGCACCTTCCTGAGCCACAGTTCCTGTAGGAGGGCACCTGAGCTTTGACCACCTGCTGCGTATGGCAGGATAGGAGGACTATGGGAGACACACCTGGGATGGGAGTCAAACTTCACTGATTCAGTCCAAGCAAACTGCTGGATAAATCACAAGTCAAAAGGAGAGAGATGCTGAGGCACTGAAACTTCTCTGTCCACAGTTGGGATCCATATAATGTTGTCAAGTGTCATTTTCCTCAATTTATTAAATCTAGCCTAATTGCAAAAGTGAGCATTTTATCACTGCCTTTGGATTAACTTCTCTACTATGTTTCTTCATAGGAAGTTTATTTCTTATATTTCTGTGGGGTTTAGATGTTTACAAAATTCACTCTCATGGAACCCTTTGAGAAAAGCAGGGAAGTTATTAGTTTCACATTTTAGAGATGACGAGCTTGAAGCTCAGAGATGGCAAGTGGTTTGCTCAATAATCCACACTGAGTAACTGAGAGAGTCATGTCTTCTGACACTTTCATTTCAATTATTTACTCAAACATTCTTTCAATCTATCTACAAATATTTATGTAACACATTTCTGTGTTTCAGGCTGTAAATAACACATTATGTATATAAAAATGAACAAGGTGATGAATGTGGGCAGTAAATCTAATCAGGTAAATAAATACATAATTATAATGTGTGATAGATGTAATGAATGACAGAGTAACAAGTAAAGACCTTTCTAAATAACTGAATTTTTAGCAGAAATTAGAAATGTATGAAGAAGCCAGACAAGAGAGGTTGGGGTGTGAATTGCAAACACACAGAACAGTGTCTGTGGAGGCTTCTTGCTTGATCAGTGAAGCAGCTCAAGCCTTAATTGGAATGGTGTGTGGGGGAGGGTGTGGGAGTGGGTCTGTGCCTATGCTCCAGGTCATGCCTTCTCAAAACACCACTGTCTAGCAATGCTGTTAGTACAGCTTATCTGTGAATATAAAATGGGATGGATGAGAAAGGGACAATGGGAAAGGGCTTCAGTTTGGTGCCATTTCTGTTTGTGTTTAGAGAACTGTAGTCATCAAAGATTGCCATTCCAGGGGCACCTGGGTGGCACAGCGGTTGGGCGTCTGCCTTCGGCTCAGGGCGTGATCCTGGTGACCCGAGATCGAGTCCCGCGTTGGGCTCCTCTGCTGGGAGCCTGCTTCTTCCTCTCCCACTCCCCTGCTGTGTTCCCTCATCTCGCTGGCTGTCTCTCTGTCACATAAATAAATAAAATCTTTAAAAAAAAAAAAAAAAAGATTGCCATTCCACTCTGCCATTCCTGTGCTTTGGCAAGACTCACTCACTAGTATGAAGAGAAAGGGTCAATATCAGCAAACGTCTGCCTGTGCGGTGACTTATGTGATTGCTTGCGAAATGAACCCTCAAGAAGCCCTCTCAAAGAATGATAGCAAGGCGATACCCCTGGGAATTTGCCAAAGAGCTGCCGTTTCACATTGTTTTCTCAAGACCTATAGTCTGTCAGGAAGGAGACTTGTAAGAATTTCCTGAAATCATGGAAAACATTTATAAATTTTGTAAATATCAATGTCTATTTGTGCCATTAACATTTAAGTCCAAGGGAAGATCAAGTATTTTTTAGCAAAAATGGAAGAAATGGACACATTTAAACAATCTCAAAAAAAGTACCTCGGTTTCATGCTTTTTAAGTACTCAAATAATGTCACAGAATTTCACATATTCTTATAATTTTAATAAAATTCATGTATAGGAAGGCAAAGTGAAATTTTTAATAGCTTTACTGAGGTATTGTTTACATACTATAAAATTTACAGTTCAGTCTTTTTTAAATTAAATTTATATAGTTATACATTCACCACCCCAACTCCATTTTAGAATATTTCCATCATCCTCCTGCAAAATTCTCTCATGCCCATTTACAGTTAACCCCCACTTCCAACCTCAGCACTAGAGAACCCCCAATCTTTCTGTCTTTATGCATTTACCTGGGAAGGAGAAGCTTTTTAAAATGATCCGTCTATCCTGTGCGTCCTCTCCAGCTGGTTCAATGACACTTGGCAAGGTTCTGAGTGCAAGAGCATTTTGGACCTTGACTTTCCATATCACTCAGTTATTAGGGTTTTTTAAATGTTTGTGGGTATGGCAGGCAAATAATGCCCCCTCCTCCAAAGATGTCCAAATTTACACGTTCTCCAGAACGTGTAAATATGCTATATTCATGGCCAGGAGGAATTAGGTTGCAGATGGAATTAAGGCTGTTAACCATTAGCTGACCTTGAGATCAGAGGATTATTCTCTTTGGATGGGTCCAAAGTAATCACAATTGTCCTTAAAAGTGAAAGAAGGAGCCAGGATAGTCAATGAAAATGTGATGTAACATAAGAAAGCCTTAGCCACTGTTGCTGGCTTTGAAGATGGGATAGAGGGGGCTAGAATCTGGGAAAATCAAAGAAATCTGTTTCCTCTAGAACTTCCAGGAGGAACATACCCCTTGCTAACATCTTGATTTTTAACCAAACAAGACCCAATTCTGACTTCAGATCTTAAGAACTCTATGATAATAAATTTGTGTTATTTTTCAACCACAGAGTTTTTGGTAATTTGTTAGAGCAGGGCAGAGCTGTTAATTACATAATGTTAGCAGTTAGGACTCACGCCTCTTTTTTTCTCATGGTAGGCTACGAGTTTTCAAACCTCCTGTCAAATCTGGTGACTAAAAGAGGGACCTGGCTAATTCTAGAGAAAAGGCTTGGCATCTTCTGTGAGTTGTTTTGTTTTTTAAAGATTTTATTTATCTATTTGACAGAGAAACAGCCAGCGAGAGAGGGAACACAAGCAGGGGGAGTGGGAGAGGAAGAAGCAGGCTCCTAGCAGAGCATGGAGCCCGATGTGGGGCTCGATCCCAGGACCCTGGAATCACGCCCTTAGCTGAAGGCAGACGCTTAACGACTGAGCCACCCAGGCGCCCCTTCTCTGAGTTCTTTTATGGGAAAATAGCAGAGTTACATATGTCAACAGGCAGTTGCTAATCGCAAGAACCTTAAACTGGACTTACTCTCTCATCTGGAATTTTCTGGCTCTCTGTCTGTTGCCCCTCTTCCTCAATATATTTATCTTCCTCGTGTGACCAGCAAATATTTATTCATTTTCAAAGCTCAGGACTCCAGGAGATTTTCACAGTAAATGTTGTAAGAAGTTAGGAAACTGGGCTTTGGGCACTGTGCTGGAAAAGTCCCTCCCTGCCTCACCTGCTCTGTGCTCAAAAGCTGTACTTTACAGGCTGCAATTATAGATCCTTTCTACTCCTCTCTTGATGTGGGTTCAGGTGATGGCTGGCACTGTCAGGAGAACAGAGGCATTTGTGGCTCTTCCATCTTTATATTTGTTTCCTTTATATAGCAGTGCAATGTCTGAACATCAGTAATTGTTCATGCTTAGTTGAACTGATTTATTTGGAATACAAATCAGAGCTCTTGGAGACAAAAGGAAAACAAGCATACAAATGCAAAATAAATTTTTCCGAAGTAATGGAAATATTTTAAGTTGCCATATATCATTCAAACATATTTTCACTGGAGATTCTGTCCAATTTTTCATTTTAGTCACATATTCTCCTGAAAAACTATCCATATTGTATCAAAACCATCCACTTTGTAAAAATGCTGCAGATAATTTGTTTCACATCTTAATCTGAGATTTTTTTTAAAAACCTCAAAATTATATATAGACACAACCCTTAAACCTTTTACTGGTTTCTTAAAAATTGAAATAATATTGATGGCCTATATTATTTATGATTATTATAGAAATTATGGAATGAAAAATTACAGTCACATGATTAATCTTAATATGTAACATACTTTTTATGGATAATAACATATATTATTTTGTTTTGTATGGGACAATATAATCTTTCCATCACCTATAGTAAATGTTTTCATATTCCATTGAAATCAATGACTCTGAACTTTTCAGTAGAAGTTATTAAAAAAAACCCTGAATATTTGTGTGTGTGTGTAAATTATATATCTCTCATCCATGAAAAGCAACTGGTTCAGTGGGGGATAATCCTTGTAAACAGATGCAAGTTTTTGTTCTGTTTTGTTGTTGAGGGCTTCAGTGAAGTGTGTACCTAGGAAGTGATCAACACTCCAGTACTTTAGAAGTATGGCAGGATCGGCAGGATTCTCCTCACTGTGTCCTGCCCTCCTCCCCTCTGCCCCTGTGTCCCTCCTTCCTTCCTCCCTTCTCCCTCTTTCTCTCCATCTCTTCTTTCTTTCCTAGCTCTTTTTCCTTCTTGCATTACTTTATCTTCATAGAACTATCTCATCTTAAAACTTTGATGTTATTGATGAACTTTTTTTTGGATGCATCTTTTTGAAAATCATTAGAAAGTTTCAAATGCAAACTTATTCTTCATTTAGGGAATATTACTTTGATATTATAAGTTTTAAACTGTAATTTGCTTATTGTGAGGCTAGCAAACTGCTTTTCTTACTGAGAGTTTTAATCATTCATATATGTTTTATAGTTTAGAACAGCTAAACTTAAAAATCTTTTTTTTTTAAGATTTTATTTATTCATTTGACAGAGAGAGACAACAAGAGAGGGAACACAAGCAAGGGGAATGGAGAGGGAGAAGCAGGCTTCCTGCTGAGCAGGAAGCCTGATGCGGGGCTTGATCCCAGGACCCTGGGATTATGCCCTGAGCTGAAGGCAGACACTTGACGGCTGAGCCACCCAGGCGCCCCTAAACTTAGAAATTCTTTGAACAATGTATGCTATAGGTTGTTATACCAAGATTTTGCTTCTATTCTTAAAGATGAATGTACTTGACATATGCCAATTTTATTGAAAACTGGGGTTTCAGTGCAGTTTGTATGTTGTGTATATGTATACCAGATATTTTAGTTGTAAAGAATGCATCATGAGGGCTACTTTGATCTAAGACACTTACGTATCATTTTGTAATCTTAGCTCTCTTAGCTGGGTATGAAGTTCTCTTCATATTTAGAACAAGTACTTACCACATGGTGAGTCTGGTAGTCATCACTCAGCAAATCCAGGATGGGAGAGATTTAAATTAGTTGCTTAATGAGTCACAGGGAATTATCTGTCTGATTTTCTTATTTAGAATACATACTCTTCAGGTTTGTAGTCTCTATCTTTAGCCAGAAAGATTTTTTATCTTTCCAATCCTCCAATGGAAAAAAAAAAGTAAAATATGACTGTTCATCCTGATTGTTTTATAAAGTTGCATTTAAAGTGTTATTTGTATATACTTAAATATTTTTGTTTAACAATATCGACACAAATTTTTCATAAAAAGCAGTGATTTATAAATATGCAGTTTGATGAATTTTGATAAATATAAACATATTAAACCACCGCCCAAATCAAGATATAGGACATTTTCATCATCTCAGAATATTCCCACATGGTCCCTTTTTGGTGAGCCCTCCACAGCCACTGCCCCAGGTGGCCACTGATCTGCTTTCCATTGTAGAGATTACCTCTGCCTACTCTAGAATTTCATATTAATGAAAATCAGTGTATACTTGTATATTCCTCATTCATGTTGTTGTATGTATTAATATAAATCGTTCTTTTTAATTTATAAATACCATTCCATTGCATGACTATAGTTTCACCTCTGGATGAAAATTGGGGTTCCTTCCAACTTGAAACTATTATAAATTAAAACTTCTATAAATATTCTTGTAGAAATTCTTATGTGGGCATATATTTTTGTTTCTCTTATGTAAATGCCTAAGAATAGAATGAATAGTTTATATAGTAAGAGTCAGTGTAACTTCATTAAAAAAATAACAGGAATTATTTCCAAAGAAATTGTACCACTTACAAAGCAGAGTTCTGGAAGCATCATATCACTGAAATGTGGTCTGTCTTTCTAATTCTTGCTATACTAGTGGTTTATAGTGATCTCTCATGGTTTTAATTCACACTTTCTTAATGATTGATACTGTTGAGCTTATTTTCATATCCCAGGGATTCATTTGAATATCTCTTTTTTGAAGTACTTTTTCATATCTTGTATTAGCAATTATAAAATAAGTAAATTATTCATATTCATAATAATAAAGTAATATTTCCTATTTCATCTTTTGGCAGTTTTTTTTTTCAGGAACTTTGTCAATTTTATCTAAATTGTTTAATTTACTAGTATAAACATGTTCAGAATAATCTCTTTATCCCTTGAATGCTTTCAGGATGTATGATTTCTTTCATTCTTGATATTATTTATATTTTTCTTTTTTCTTTTTATAACTATTATTTCTAAGAGTTTATCAATTTTGCTAATATTTTTGCAGAATTAATGTTTATTTTTCTGTGTTGTATTACCTTGATCTGTTCTCTTGTCATTATTTGCTTATTATATGTTACTTATCTTGGTTTGATATGCTTTTTTTAAAAAAACTAGGTTAGATTTTAGATTATTTAGATTATTATTGACTTTTTTCTTTTTTGCTGTTATAAGCACTTAATGCAATCAGTTCCCCTCTATAGGCATCAGCTATATTCTGTACATTTTGATATATTGTGTTTTCACGATCTTTAATTTTCTTTTACTTCAAAGTAGTTCCACATTTTTGCCTCTAACTTTCCTTTGACCTGTGGTATTTGGAAGTGCTGCTCAATTGCCAAATATCTGTTTGTTTTGGATATATTTTCATTTTGATTTGCAGTTTACCCTAAGTGCTCAGAGGTAAGATATATCTTAAAAATTAATTGAAATTTATTGAGACTTCGCTTATACTTTTTACAATGGCTTATTTGTTCATGGTTTACACTTGCAAAGACTGTGTATAGCAGTTGCTGGTATAGCGTTCTATAAACACCCATGAGGTCAACTTAGTTGAGAGAGTTATTAAAATATTTTCTGTTCTTATTTTTGTTGTTTCATCAACTCCCAACAATGGATTTCTAAATTCTCCAACTATGATTGTAGATTTGTTTACTTCTTCCTTTAGTTTTATTAATTTTCACTGTTATTAATTTTCACTGTTATTTCACTGTTTACTTCTTCCTTTAGTTTTATTAATTTTCACTGTTATTTTATTAATTTTCACTGTTACAATCTACTATGATTGTAGATTTGTTTACTTCTTCCTTTAGTTTTATTAATTTTCACTGTTATTAGTCATGTACACATTCGGCACTGTTAGATCTTATTGATGATTTGTTGCTTGATTTCACTTTGAAATGACTCTTGTATGTCTTCTAATGTTCTTTTTCTTGGAACTTATTGATAGCAACATAGTCCAGTTTTCCTTCCATTAGTGTTTGAATGGAATGTCTTTTCTAAATCTTTTCCTTTCCATTCTTTATATGGTATTCCATTGTGTTAGCTGTCTGTGTCTTTATATTCAAAGTGTTTTTTTTCTTTAAAGAATATATTGACATAATTAGGTCTTGCTTTTTAAATCCAGTCTGTTAATATCTGCCTTTTATTTTGGAGTTTTTAACTGCATAAAATATATTTATTGATATGCCTACCATTCTTGCTATTTGTTTTCTATTTGTCCCATTATACCATTTAACCATCTGTTCCATTTCTTCCACTACTGTTGTCATGCTTTTAACTTAAACTTATCTTATAGGCCTGAGAACACATTGTTATAACTTTTACTTTAAGCACATTATTATAACTTTTGCTTTAAACAATTGACTTTTTTTTACAGTGTTTAAGAACAGAAAGCAAAGCAGTCATTTATATTAATCCATAAATTTACCATTTCATCATTCTTTCCTCTAGATACGAATTCCCATCCATTATTTCCCTTTTGCCTGTAGCTCTTCATTTAGTATTTATTACTGGTAGTATGATTATGCTAGAAAAAAAATTTTTTATCAACTTTAGTTTATCTTACTCAGGAGTTTCTGAAATCTCTGTTTAGATTTTTAAGCTTTCCCAGTTGTTTATTTGTGATTGATTTAATGATACTCTTGCATTACTCAGTTAAGAATTCTGACAAAAGATTTGAGAGGGATTTCTGTTCAAATATTGCAGCTTTCCCGCTATGGATCCCTATTTTGGGGATCCTATTTATTTTCCAACGTTCTGGTCACTCCGAATTCTGACCTCTAGCTTCTTAGATGAGTGAGACTGCTGCTGTCTGCAGATAAGTGTGTGTTCTTCAGAGCAGTTTCTTTCAACACTGGGGCCAGTGGACGAGGCTTGCATTCCAACTCTGGCACACATTGCTTAGTGGGGGTATCTCAGGAAAGTCATTTAATACTTCTGAAACTTATTCACTCTTTTGTAAAACAAAGGATGAATTAATCTTAGGATTCGAGATTGTCAGATGTCTGTATTCTCCCTCTCTCTCTCTCTCTCACACACACACACACCCATATTTTCTCTCAGAACAATAATTCAGAGTTCGTAGCAAAGGAATAGAGTAATGTATAGTTCACGACTTTACAGAACATTACTACTGGGAATATATAGAATTAGCTGTACATGTAGGATTTATACTGTTATTGATCGGATGTTAATCTTATGTAAACCACGCTGCCATTAACAAAAATGGCACTGTTAGATCTTATTGATGATTTGCTCCTTGATTTCACTTTGAAATGACTCTTGTATCAATGACGCTCATTGATGCTTCTTTTTTTTTTTAAGCTAATTATAAATCAATTTTTTTTTTATTTTATTATATTGTGTTAATCACCATACAGTACATCCCCAGATTCCGATGTAATGTTTGATGCTTCATTAGTTGCGTATAACACCCAGTGCACCATGCAATACGTGCCCTCCCTACTACCCATCACCAGGCTATCCCCTTCCCCCACCCCCTCCCCTCTGAAGTCCTCAGTTTGCCTCTCACAGTCCATAGTCTCTCATGTTTCATTCCCCCCTCTGATTACCCCCCTTTTCTTTATCCCTTTCTTCCCCTACCGATCCTCCTAGTTCTTATGTTCCATAGATGAGAGAAATCATATGATAATTGTCTTTCTCTGCTTGACTTATTTCACTTAGCATTATCTCCTCCAGTGCCGTCCATGTTGCAGCAAATGTTGAGAATTCGTTCTTTCTGATAGCTGAGTAATATTCCATTGTATATATGGACCACAGCTTCTTAATCCAGTCATCTGTTGAAGGGCATCTCGGCTCCTTCCATGATTTGGCTATTGTGGACAATGCAGCTATGAACATTGGGGTGCATATGGCCCTTCTCTTTACTACGTCTGTATCTTTGGGGTAAACACCCAGTAGTGCAATGGCTGGGTCATAGGGTAGTTCAATTTTTAACTTTTTAAGGGACCTCCACACTGTTTTCCAGAGTGGCTGTACCAACTTGCATTCCCACCAACAATGTAGGAGGGATCCCCTTTCTCCACATCCTCTCCAACAATTGTTGTTTCTTGCCTTGTCTATCTTTGCCATTCTAACTGGCGTAAGGTGGTATCTCAGTGTGGTTTTGATTTGAATTTCCCTGATGGCTAATGATTTTGAACATTTTTTCATGTGTCTGTTAGCCATTTGTATGTCTTCATTGGAAAAGTGTCTGTTCATATCTTCTGCCCATTTTATGATTTGTTTATTTGTTTCTCGTGTATTGAGTTTGAGAAGTTCTTTGTAGATCTTGGATACCAGTCCTTTATCTGTGGTGTCCTTTGCAAATATATTCTCCCATTCCGTGGGCTGTCTCTTAGTTTTTTTGACTGTTTCCTTGGCTGTGCAGAAGCTCTTTATCCTGATAAAGTCCCATAAGTTCATTTTATCTTTTATTTCTC
Source organism: Ailuropoda melanoleuca (assembly GCF_002007445.2). Lineage (NCBI taxonomy): Eukaryota > Metazoa > Chordata > Mammalia > Carnivora > Ursidae > Ailuropoda > Ailuropoda melanoleuca. Next base: position 45,464,201 of record NC_048223.1, read on the forward strand.
TTGCCTTTGGAGATGTGTCGTGAAAAAGGTTGCTCTGGCCGATGTCATAGAAGTTGTTGCCTATGTTCTCCTCTAGAATTTTGATGGATTCCTGTCTCACATTGAGGTCTTTCATCCATTTGGAGTTTATTTTTGTGTATGGTGTGAGAGAGTGGTCAAGTTTCATTCTTTTGCATGTAGCTGTCCAATTTTCCCAGCACCATTTATTGAAGAGACTGTCTTTTTTCCACCGGATGTTTTTTCCTGCTTTATCAAAGATTAGTTGCCCAAAGAGCCGAGGGTCCATTTCTGGGTTCTCTATTCTGTTCCATTGGTCGATGTGTCTGTTTTTGTGCCAGTACCATGCTGTCTTTGTGATCACAGCTTTGTAGTACAGCTCGAAATCCGGCATTGTGATGCCCCCAGCTTTGTTTTTCCTTTTCAACAGTTCCTTGGAGATTCGGGGCCTTTTCTGGTTCCATACAAATTTAAGGACTATTTGTTCCAGTTCTTTGAAAAATGTCCTCGGTATTTTGATCGGGATAGCATTGAAAGTGTAGATTGCTCTGGGTAGTATGGACATTTTAACTATGTTAATTCTTCCAATCCATGAGCATGGAATATTTTTCCATCTTTTTATGTCTTCCTCAATATCTTTCAAAAGTGATCTATAGTTTCTAGCATATAGGTCCTTTACGTCTCTGGTTAAGTTAATTCCAAGGTAACGCATGGTTTTTGGTGTTATTGTAAATGGGATGGATTCCCTAATTTCTCTTTCTTCAGTCTCGTTATTCGTGTATAGAAATGCAACTGATTTCTGGGCATTGATTTTGTATCCTGCCACCTTACTGAATTGTTCTATAACTTCTTGCTTCTCCTCAGTTTTAAGGACACTTCCTGGGAGTAACAAATTACATTTTCCTATATATCCTATAATCTCCTACATAATCCCTAATTCCACCCGACTGCAATTGATACTTGTAAATATATTCTTTTAGCTCGGCTAAAAGTAAGTTGTTTTCATTAAAAAAACAAAACTCTGGGATGTCTGTCTCACAGCAGAAGTATGCTTACGGAAGTAAATGGCTGAGACACATTGCATGACAAGATCACTGAAGGAGAGGGGGTCAAAGGAGGAGACGTCAAGGTGTAGATGGATTGTCTTTCTGAAATTTAAGTTATCACGAATTATGACAGGATAAATTGGAAGAGAATGACAGTAAGCCAAGAGCTAAAATTTTCAAGGAATAAGGAGGAGTGACTTGGAGATCTTAAATGACTGCCAAAGCAAGTGATGATAGGTGATTTAGTGTGAGGACACGGATTCCAAATCTGATTATGAAGGAAAAAGAAGAAATGTTCTAGAAGTAACTATAAAAAGAACTGTTTCAATCTGGGTACTTTAAACAATTATACACAGGAAGATCGTATTTAAAAAACATTCTTTTTTTTTTTAAAGATTTTATTTATTTATTTGACAGAGATAGAGACAGCCAGGGAGAGAGGGAGAGGAAGAAGCAGGCTCCCAGCCGGGGAGCCCCATGTGGGACTCGATCTCGCAACGCCGGGATCACGCCCTGAGCCGAAGGCAGACGCTTAACGACTGCGCTACCCAGGCGCCCCTTAAAAAACATTCTTACTCCCTTCTTCAGAACTTTAAAATCTACAAAAATTTTTCTTTAAATGGCCCCTTTCCTAGCCCTTTGACCAAGGAAATGACATTAAAATATATTAAGAAACGACTTCTTGTTTTGGAATCCCCACACATTATGAGCTTATGTGGACCTAATTTATAATGCTGTCATATAATTTATGTCATGGACTTCGCTAATTTTGTTTGGTTTTTTTTTTCAATTTGTAGTTCGTTCCGATTTTTGCCTTTGCTATTAATAAATTAAGGAATGCAAATTTCTTGTATATTTGGAATAATACAGTGTGCCTGAATTCATTTTACATGAATTTCCAAATATTCCATTTTGCTTTTCAAAAACTATGAGTCATATATTTGACTAATATAGCCTTTTGGCTGTTTCATAATTAAGGATATGAATGGTTCGGCAATAATGTTTAATATTTTCGCAAATTTTCTTCTCTTGCATGGTTTTATTAAGTATTTGATAAATTTCGGGACATGAAGAATAATTATAGTTAATACTGAGAATCTGCTTCATGACATGGACAATCCTTATTGCCATGTAGGTAAACAACAATATTTTGAGATAGATTTTAATTTACATTTTTAAAGACTAAGTGTTACACTAAAAAATATGTCACAGGGAAGAGAGGGGAAGGGGCTTTTCATTTGTAATGGTAATTACAGGCTAGATTTTCTTTAGACCCCAAAATAACTAACATCCCTTTATTTTGAATGTAGATGAAAAACTGCTTTAAAGATTATTTTTTTGAAAAACTATGCAGGTTTACTGTATCATTAAAAAGTTCATATAATTAAAGAAACTGAAAATGCCCAGTATGGAGTAGCATGGATTCTGCATTCTTTCTAAGAAATAAAAGTTAATCGAAGTACTAATATTTTTACTGAGAATACTAAATTTTCATTGTCAACCTTTTAAATTCTTCTATGTTGTAATATAATAGTTTCTGTTTATTTCTTCACTTTGCTTTTGGCTGTTTATTAAGCAAAAACATATGTTGTAGCTTAAGTTTGGTCCTCTTTCTCTTCTTTAAATATAAACAAAGATATTAGATATGAAATACTATTCTGGAAATACCATAAATTCTAAACTTGACAGAACTGTAAATTATACAACTGTGAAGATCTGCCTTTTCTTTCCTTTATACTTCAACTGTCTATATCCACCAGATTTTGTTATATCATGTCCTACAGAAGCCACATGCAATTAAAGCTTTCAGTATAAGCCCACTCCCCCTTTGCCATTTTCAGAAATAAAGGAAACAAGGGTTATATGAGCTTTCTATTTGCTATATTATACTACTCCAAAGACTAAATTTCCTTGGTCTAATATTTACAACAAATGGTGAAAAGTTTGTTAATTGTCAAAACTAAATGACATCCTTAATTTTACCAATTGGAATGAGGGCTTATTTTCTATGAGCAAATATTCAATATGTATTATGTGACATGATTATCCTTTCATTTAATCCATATGACAATCTTGTGAGGTAGAATTCATTATCATTTTATTCTGTGAAGCTGTAACTTAGTGAATTTGAGAAACTTGTTCAAGTCACACAACTAGGATATGAAGAGGTTGATACTCAATCATGGATCTGTGTTTCCAAGGACTAAGTCCTAACCACTAACCATTTTTCCAAAGTATGATCGTGAGATGACTTTGATGCTTTATAAAAACAATCGAGCAGGGCAGTTTGGGTGGTGAACCAGAACCTGCATTTTCACAAAGCCATTCATGTGCCCTCACTCTGGCATGCTTAATCTGAGAACCATTATAATAACCTTTATAAATGGTCTTGTTTGGCAGATTGTTGGGGGTTTTGGTTTCCACCTCTGATGGTCCACCTTCCTGTATTGTCTAGACCCAGTCTCTGGCAAGAGACATAACAAATGAAGACCTGGGTGCCTAAGGTGATTAGCACCTAGTCAGTACGTAGTCTACCTGATTTATCTCTTCTTGAATTAAATGAACTTTTGTCCTATGTCCTCTAAAGCCCAGGGAATCGGACTTGCTTCCTCTCTTCCTTTTTTTGAGTTCAATTCTGAGGATGCATAACCAGAACTCATCTACTTTCTCCAAACACTGATGATTCTACTCTTCACAGTGAATCGTGACCTGTTTACGTCCAGATGTTTTCCTGCCAAATTCTGACCATCTTTGGGCTACAGCTACCATCTACTATGGGTCATAAAAGACTTTGTGTATTTATCACATTATTTCGCTGTACTGGTACTTCTTTCCATCAATTTCAGCTGAGTCTAAAGCATTTTACATACTCCGTTGTAGAAAGCTGGCTCGTTTCCTGGGCTAGTCCAGTGACCTGGATGTGCCATGTCCTGAGATATGTCATGTACCCTTTAAAGACAAAATGTAGCAACTATCCTATAGGAATATACCGTAGAACCCATTAAGATAGGAAGGGGATTTGGTAGATCCAAAAAAGTTAGGTCAAAGCCCCGTAAGTTGGAGCAGTGTTTTAGTGACTAAAATAATTTTTTTCTGGACCCCAGACGAAGTGCCATATAACAGGATTTTTGCTTACTCTGTTATTATAGTTTTAAATAAAGATTATTTGATGTAAACATGACACACATGCATTCTTAGATACTATCTCAAATATTCAGAATCTCTTACAGCCTCTGTTTTGGAGATTTCATAATTGCACAATATATATTACAACATTTCTTTCCTAAGAACTTCATGAGACACCTGTTAAAAAAGACATTAGGTGGGGAAAAAATATTTAACTCCCAGAACATAATTCAAGGGGAAAAAATGTCTTGAAAACTAAGGTACTGTAACCATGAGATGCTATGAGAAAATTTCTGCTTTACAAATTCTGAAATAAACCTTTTTTTTTTGCTATTTACTGATTGCTGTCTTTTAAACATGCAGAAATTCCATGGGTGTAATTGATCACCATTTCCTTGGTAATCCTGTCCCCATCTGTCTTTATCATGCATTCTGTTCCCTTTCACATCCTTTTCCTAATTTGTATGTCTCTTTTTTTGCTTCATTAACGTCAACTCTCAGACCTTGTCAATAGAATGAATAAAACATATTAAGGAACCCAATAAACCGGCTCAGAATTTTATTTCTGATGATCACTCAGTCTGAATTAATTAGCATGCCTTTTGTGAATAATTTATAAACCAAGAATGAATAGGATCATTAATTGGGATGAGTTCCTATAGGTTTGTAAATCATTATTCATGACTGATAGTTTTACGAAGAAAGAGCTTTATACCTCAATGGTGCATTATCACATAATTCTCCAACAGTGGTTGAGAGAGAGTAATTGAATGAATGACACCTGGTATAGCAGCCTATAATGTTAAAACTTAGAACAGTTGCATGGAAGAAGAAATGCATTTAATTATCAGAATGTTGCTGGTGAAGTTCATACTGTTCCTCTCCTTATTTAGGGTATATCAAAACATAGAGAAAGGTGGAGAAATCTTACAGTTGTAGCCTTTTGACTAAGGAGTGACTGCCTCTTTCCTTTTTGTGTCTTCTCACACAGCCCCATATATGAAACTTTTTCTGGGAAAATGGGTAAGGTGAACAGAACAATGAATGTGGGGAAACTGCCTGTCTAAATTATCATTCTTACATTGTTGTAATCTCTTTGATTAGAGTCTTGCTGCTTAGTACATTGGAATAGATTACCTTTGCTCTAGTAAATTACTTTAAAGTGGCTTATCGGGGCAGATGAAACTAAACCAATATAGAAATCAAATAATAATATTATAGACTGAATAAGGCCTCCTCCCCAGCAATGTCTGCACATACTCCCTGACCTGTGAATAGGTTACATTATATGCAAAAGGGACTTTCTGGATGTAATTGAAGTTACTGGCCCTTAAATAGGGCAGTTATTCTGCATTATCTGGGTGGACTCAATCGAATCAAATGAGTAGAGAATTTTCTCTGGCTGTAATCAGAGAAGGAATGAGAAACTCCAAGCTTGAGAAAGAGTTAAAGCATCTCTGATGGTTCTGAGCAATAAGGGCCCCATGTGAGGACTAGAGAGAGGCCTCTAGAAGCTCATGGAAGGCATGGAAAGGAATGACAGCCTCTAGAAGCAAAGACAGACCTCTAGATGGTAGTCAATCAGGAATCAAGGACCTCAGTCCCATAAGTATAAGGAACTGAACAACTGGAATGGGTTTGGAGTTTGATCCTTTCCCAGAGCTTCCAGTAAGGATCACAGCCCTGATTTTAGCCCAGTGGGATCCACGCCAGACTTCTAACCTACGGAACTGTGGGATGATAAGTAAGTGTTGTTTTAAGCTGTGGTAATTTGTTATGGCAACAGTAGAAAACTAAGCCAAATAGTGACCTGAGCAAGTTATATACTTTTTCTTTGCTTCTGTTTCCCAGTGTGTAAAATGGGCTTAATAAGGGTATCTAACTTACAGATTGTTGTGCTTGATGATCATTAGGTCCATAGGCACCGTTAACCCAGTTATTAGAGGAAGAGACACAATGTCAAAGGGGTTGCCAGAGTACAGTAAAATAAGTGAAGGAAGAAAAAATTCATGCTATGTATAATGATCATATTTTATTAAATTAAATTGAGATAAAAGAGGAAGCATGCATTTACAGGTAGAAAGTGGTCACAGTTCACGTGAGATAATATATTTCTGACAATCTCTTAATATTTGAAACTAAATAAAAAAATGAACAGCATTGTGTACCTACCTAGAGTTGTGCCACAAGCTTATGATTCAGTCATTCAGGATTCTTCCAAAGTATGCAATTATCCACTCTGAGAGGCATTTAAATTATATAAAAATCATGCATTAAGTGAATTATAATATTATTTCAGATTAATATTATTTGATTGGCATTGAATGCAGCCACATTGCTTAGATGGTTCTTTCCAAACAGGTTTGTACAGAGCCAGCAAACACATATACAGTATTTACCGAGTACAATTACTGTATGTTTAAGTAGTTTTGAGCCTTTGTGTCTGGGCATTAAATTCTAGTACGTAATGGGATTTTTAAAATACTTAATATAGTACTGGTTAATTAATGAGATATATGAATTACTGCTTAGTTCTTTACCTCACATGAATTTGTTGTGTAGAGGGCTTGATTGACAGCCATACAAAGAAGACCTGAAGACGTTATCTCCAGGTGTATTGGCTTGGTCACTTTAAAAACCTTTAAATTTAAATGTTATTGTTTCATTTTCTGCTTAAAACCACTCACTGATAAGGACAAAAACCCAATTAGACTGTCATAAATGTATGTGTGTATATATGTGTGTGTGTGTGTATATATATATATATATATATATATATATATATATATATATTTACCAAAATATGACCTCAGGGAGGAGGAGAAGAGCTGTTCTCAGAAATTGATTCTCAGATTCTTTAATGTAACAAAATCATGAGGAAAGAAAACACTTAACACAAAATTAGTAGTACTCTTCTATAGAGTATGTCTTTTACATAGACAAACATGTTTTAAAAAATCAAGGATATTGCCCTAAAGTCCAGGCATTTCTGAGCATAACTATCATAGGATTGAAATCTTTTTCCGTGATCCTGATCAAGGAACAACATGCAGAGGTGGGCATTGCTTCTTTCCTGAGCTTTCTCAGGATGAGCCTCTTTTAGGGATTGAGTTGAATGGATACAGAAAAATAACAAACTTTGGTATATATAAGGGAGAAAATGTTACTAGTTTATAATAACACCCCAAGTTCTGTATATAATTTAAACTTAAATGTGGGTGGTTAATATACCAGGAATAGCTGAGCAACTTGAAGTTATCTTCCATCTCGGTGAGAGTAGGGCAAAGTCTCATTCTGCAGGAGCACCAGATAATGTGTCCACACTGTTCTGTCTAACTCTTGGAAAAATGATGAGAATGTAAGGTATGCTGCTATAATTCAGGTCTGTTTGAGTTAAGAAAATATGTTGGCGAGGAGAAATTTGAAAGAAATTGGGATAACAGGTAGTTAGGCAGTACTAAACCATGGAATTGACCTTCGTGCTGAGAGCTAAGTCAGCTGAAGCCAAATGACTTAGGAGGTATAAGGAACATGGGCTTGGTTTAGCAAGACTGTCATATATTATAAGAATAATATGTTCTGATGTCTATAATGATGAAAATAGCAGCCCTCATTTATTGAGTGCTCAATATGTGTCAGGCATTATCTTTAATCTAGATCAATCCTTTGGAATAGCTGCTATTGTCTCCAATGACAGATAAGAAAAATTACATTTCTATTGGTCAGGCAACATGCCTAAGGCCACATAACTAGAAAATTTTATTTTCATAGAAAAATGCAAAAGACCTAAAGATGTTATCTCTTGGCAAGTTGACTTGATATTGTCTGATAAATTATCAGACAGGAAAGATCACCGAAGTCTGCTGTAGTTCCTGATAAGAAGTCCTGATATAGTGGGGAAGTTATAAATAAGACATTCTTTATTATTTCTGCACTTGAGTTTGGAGGGTGGCCTTACTGACTAGCTTGATCAATACAATGACACAGAATTCTGTTTTATATACCTTCCAGCTTCCATCTGCCTCCTCAAAATCCTTACTCTTAGAGAGAAGTCAGCCTCCATATAAGAAATATGCCCTAAGATATCAAACTGTGAAGAACCCCAAGCTAGCTATGTGGAGAGGCAGTGGAGAGAGCAGGATGCCTGGTCAGCCACAGCTGGTTCAACCATTCCAGGCCAGGCACCAGGCATGTGAGACAAGAAACAGTCATGGGCATTCCAGAGCACAACAGACATGGCCAAAGATGTGGAGAAGAGTGGCAGAAACTAACCAACAGACAAAACTGTAGGTTTGAGACACAGGACAGCCATTTCTAGCCACTAGAGCCACCCTAATTGAGGCCCCAAGTTTTATGGAACAGAGATGAGCTGTATTTGCTGCAATTTGCCTCAATTCTTTTTTTTTTTAAAGATTTTATTTATTTATTTGACAGGGAGAGAGACAGCCAGCGAGAGAGGGAACACAGCAGGGGAGTGGGAGAGGAAGAAGCAGGCTCCCAGCGGAGGAGCCCGGTGTGGGACTCAATCCCGGAAAGCCAGGATCACGCCCTGAGCCAAAGGCAGACGCTTAACGACTGCGCCACCCAGGTGCCCCTGCCTCAATTCTTGATTGATAAAATTGAGATCACAATTAAATGGATGTTATGTTATGCCACAAAAGTTCAGTGATGTTCATTTCACAGCTAGGCAACCAGAACAGAGTATATATAGAGAGATGATAGAGCATATGAGGACCAGATTCCAGTTATGCCACAATGGTAGACTTGAAAGGAAAAAAAAAAAAAAACCCAAACAAACCATAACATTCATTGAATGGGTTGGAATCTCTGGCAGAAATCATGTACCACTTGGGGAATCTGATTTCTAAATGCAGAAACCAAGGCATGTGTCCAGTTACTAATTAAATAACAGTAGCTATATTTTCTGTAACTATAAGGTATCCAGAATTATGCCAAAACTTCTTATATTCATAATCTCTGTTTTTCACAAACTTATTATAGGTCATTAGGTAGTAACTATGTAGACCAGGATTCAAACCTGGTTCACCTGACTTCAAATACAGTTTAATTTCCATTTTGTTGTATGATGTCATTTGTAGCAACTGGCATCATACTAGAGGAAAAAATAAATTCTTGACCCTGTGAACATGATAGGATTCAGGTTTTCTTCAAGTACTTAATGCATGTCTGTGGCAGCACCATCACTTCTTGATAGGCTAACACTGTAAAAATAATTGAATATCTGTTCTAAATTAACTCAAAATCTGGCTTAAGCGGGGCCTGTAAATGGAGAGCATCAGTGACACCAGCTGGGGAGAGCTGTGGAGGGTAAATGGCTGTTACAAAATTGTCCATTGCTTTGAGATGGTTGGATTCTTATTTTCCAATGCAAATAGTTAGACCCTGGGTTTATACATAAATCTAGAGATGCTTTAGTCTTATGTTCTTCACTTTAATTCTGTCACATACACACTGGAATTCTTCCTCAACCAAATCTACGGGTAGTGAAATTTATCTTATGATTAAGATTAATAGACTTCAGTCAAAGAGTTGTTTCTGGTTTGGCCGCTTGTAATATGCCTTTTTCAAGATGTAAATTCTTTGAGCCTCTGTTTCCTTATCTGACAAAAGGATGAAAACATACCATATCACAAATTAATAGAGTTAATGCATGTAAAACAGATATCATCATAATTATTCTCTTTCTTCTTTCTGTTATGCTACTCACAGATTCATAATTTCTTCCAAAGTATAGAATTGTAGGTCGAATTTTATTGACTCCTGTAATTATCCCTTGAGTGATCAAGTCCTTATTAAAATGTATGTTTGTAGACCAAAGAGGGTCTCAATTTTGGTTGTAGTACTTTAGTGATCGCATGGTTTTAATTTTTATTTTATTGATTTATTGAAAGAAAAAGTGTCAATAGCAACCACCTGTCAAATAAGCAAAAAATTATTATTTTTAACAAATTTTAACAAGAATATCATATAAGTCATATAAGTAATAACATAAGCTTGGATAACCTCAAAAGAATATCTTCATTTTTCCTAAAATCCATAATGTTCTCTCCAGCATTGTCTAGTCATTGGTTGTCTGGTATGTATCCAAGAAAAAAAACTGGTCCTCCAAAGATGAGGGTCATATAAATCTGCAGTGTTTGTGTAAGTTTTAGTGAACTCCTGGAAGGCTACTACTCAAAAAGGCATGTGATTACTTATTTGCTGGTCATCGAAAACATGGGATACAGCTATATCTGCATTTGCTGCCAAGTGAGGACAGATCTTAAAAGCTAATTCTTAGGGAGATATCAGACAGCAAGGAGTATTTGGTGTTAATGCCAACAGTATACTTCCTACTTTTTATTAGCAGGCATGATTTGTATTACAAATTAGGATTAAATTATCTCCAGAACAGACAGGGTCTAGGAGAATTATGCTTCCCTGCTCTTGGTCAGTTTGAGCTTTTCCATAATGCTGCTTTGGTCTGAGAGCCAGGACTGTTTCCAGGTAACAAATATCAAGTAACTAAGTCAGTAGCAAGGACAATGTGTGATCCTAAGCATTTGTAATGGCAGATGCCAAGTTCTTGTTTGTATATTCGTATGTGTGGTATAAGCCTTATATACAGACCTTTCAGACTGCAATAAAGGACTTTTGCTTTCCATTAACTCCAGGTAGCCTGACATATGATTATGCCATAACATTTAGTACTTTGATTACACATTTTCCAACATTAAATTACGATACTGAAACGGTATAAGGTAGAACACATAGACCACTATGTTAACAAATGTCAGAATGTAGCTTATGGGCCAGACTCTGTTCTAATCACTTTACATGTGTTATCTCATTTATTTTTTATTCAGTCTTACTGTTTATTTGTAATTGTATCTCCATTTTAGATAAGGGAACTGAGATGTAGAGAGTTAGTAAACATATTCAAAATTATACAGCCAGTGAGTGGTGGAGCCAGTATTTCCACTCTTGTCTCTTTGGTCTCAGAACTCTTAATACTAACCACTATGCTGCCTGCTTTTAACCACTTGCTTAATAAAGCCTTGTCAATTATTTTGATGTATTACTGAGATCTTTATTCTCATCTCTTATGGAAGTTTGAAAACTGCATTTTTAGGTCATTTAACAATATTCATGCTCTCAGGTCACATTGTTCTGATAATCTCTCAAGTGTGTTCCATGCTTAAGAGATTTGAGTTCTTGTGACTTCTTCCCCCCACAAAATGCTATTTTCTTTGAAATTTTCCTGTATGCTATGTGTTTTGGGGGTAAACACATTAAATTACAGGTTATCTTCTTGCAATTTCAACTCTTGAGATCATGATTCTGAAAATAAGACATATTTGAAAGAGGTAATTGAACAAACCAAGATAACTCTTTTGTTTTTAACAGGTTTTTAACATATCTTACTGAACATAAACCTAAGATCAACATCTTGTAATTATTTGCTGTTTAGCTGCAGCACAAATTTTAATCGTACTGCAAGACCAATGTGTGAAGGAAAGTAGCAGAACCAAGAGACTATATTATATCATGAATTAATAGACTACCTAACACTGCCCAATATCCATTGCTAAATTTAAACATTGCGCACAAAATTCTGCTGCATAATATACCTTGTCACATTGATATAGTAATTATTCATTGAATGGCTGAAAGTATTATGGTTTGCAGAAGTATTAGGACACAGTGCCCAAGAATGTCAAGGGTCACTATGAGGTATTTTCATAAAAAATAGTTTAAAACTTTAATAATTGATATTTAAAGAAATTAAATTTAGTTATCTGAAAAAATTGTATTATAGGTCATCTTATCACCAAGAAAATGATTCTGGATAAATGGTCAGTACCTTTTGAAAGTCTTCATATGTAGTACAATATAGGTGAAATTTCACAGTGTTTTTTCTTTATTGAAGTATAGTTGACATACAATATTATATTAGTTTCAGGTGTACAAAATGCTCATCATGATAAGTGTAGTTATCCTCTGTCACCATACCAAGTTATTATATTATCGACTATATTTCCTATGCTGTACTTGACATCCTTATCACTTTATTTTTTTAACTGGAAGTTTGTACCTCTTAATCCCACCCCAACACCTCTCCCTCTGGCAACCACCAATTTGTACTCTGTATTTATGAGTGTTTCTTTTGATTTATTTTTTAGATTCTACATATAGGTGAAATTATTTGGTATTTGCCTGTCTCTTATCACATACTGCTTTCATTTTGTTGTTTTTTATATCTCACCATCTGTTCTAGTGATGACAAAGGTTATGGGATATGAGATTTACCAAAAGGTGGAGGCAGGGAGGTACCCTAAGAACTAAATATAAAATGTTGCCTTAAATTTCTAATAAAATTAAAACTAAACAAAATAATAAATGATATATAGCAATTTTACAGCAAAAGGAGAATGATTTTTTCTCCTTTTTAGATGTATGTTGATGGATGTTTGTGAATGCTACATCTGGTATCTGGATACAGTATATCCTATGGTTAAATGTAAAACTTTCCTCGACGGGTGACTGACTCTAGGAAGCAGGTGATGGGAATGAATTAATTTAGAAAGCTGCTGTCACTGTTCATACCAGACGCTATCACATCCCAAACATGGGAGGGACTCTTACTTTAAGAAGGTTCATTTTTACTAAGTTTAAACTGGAATTTCTCATTAGCGTTATTCTGACAGTTGGATGATTTTTTTTTTTTTTTGGAATTTCGTTCGGAAAGGAATTGTGCCCCCTTCCCTGTGTTCCAATCCACCAAGCTCTCTTCCCCTCTGAATAACAGTATATACCTGTCTCATATTAGGTATGCTTTGTATATTTCTTCAACTATTTCCTTTGGGAACATTTCAGTTCTAATTTGCTAAGTAAACTAAGGAATGGGCTATGTATGTGTTTTGTTTTCTTTCTCAGTGGACTACATACTGGGACATCTGGAGCCTATGGGGCTTCCATCATTGATGATGCCTTCCTGTGACTTCAGGTCTTAGAGGCAGTGTGCTGTACAGACAGTTAGATGAGTCTGTAGTAAGGACTTAGGAGGCCCAGATCCAGGCTTGAGGCTGATTGTCTAATACTCTGCTCCCAGACAAATAACTCTTCCACCATTCTTCCCTACCCATCACTGCCACCAAGGGCTATATTTTCTCATCCATTCAATGGCAGTGTTTGACAAGATGCATTGAAGGACAAATCTTACTTTGAACAGGAAATAAATTACTCAAATAAAATTGTACTTGCAAATTGAGCGCAAGGACAATGTTATATATTTAATTTATGTTTCCTTCTTCAGTGAATAACATGTTGTTTTAGGTCCTATGGGGTGTCCAGTGCATTGAGAGCCTACTCTATACTTGCCAACCTATTAGTTATCACTCTCTCTTTCTTTCTTCCTCTCTTTCTTTTGATAAATGAATTATATCCCCTAAAACTTAAGTGAACTCTCAATTTTCCGTCCTATAACCAAAAAGAGGAGTGAATAGATGACCAACAACCCAACACAAAGATACAAATTTACTTTGTTCTGATTTGGGGAAACTGTGGTTATTCACTGGAAAAGAATTGTGAACTACTGCAATGCAGAGCTCTCTTTCTAACATCTCTACGAGTCTGCCCTACCTGCTTCCCTGGTATAGCTCTTTGCACATAAAAGCTACTCAGTGATTTATTGCCTGATTTTGTGTTTGATTGGTTGATAATTGCAATTATGTTAATGAAGCAAAATGATAACATAATGCTTAGGCCAAGAAGGGGAAGGGCAATATCTCCTAGCATAAAACTATTCTGAAATACAGGGAGATTTCATCTAGATGCATATGTTAACCAAATTTGACTTTTTCATTTGTTGACTCTGTTGGTTTTCCTTACGTATCATGCCATGTGCAATATAGCCAATCGTGCAAGAGGTTTGAAAACACAGTACTCTGTGAATCATAAAACAGAACTACCGAATTTTCTTGTATAGCTTCAAAGCAACAACTTTTCATCTTTACAACCTGCTAACAGCACTAACAATAATATTTAAGCAGAATTCAGTACAATGATTGCCTACATGGATAACAGAATCTTAGGACATAGGAGCTGCTTTTCAAACAAAATCTAAACTACTACTTTCAACAGAAAAATCATGGAATAGTTTTATAGCATATTTGCATACATCTTCTGTAATTGGTTGAATGTCATTTATCTAAAATATGAAACAGAAAGACATTTTAGAAAAGCAATATTTTTCTATATGCTAGCAATATTATTCTTTTAAATTTTTTAAAGATTTATTTATTTATTTTAAATAACTGGAGAGAGAGAGAGTGCATGGGAGTTGGGGGAAGGGCAGAGGGAGAGAGAGACAAGCAGATTCTCTGCTGAGTGTGGAGCCTGGACACAGGGCTGGATCTCAGGACCCTGAGATCATGACCTGAGCCAAAATCAAGAGTCAGCTGCTTAACTGACTAAGCCACCCAGACACCCCATGAGTATTATTCTTTATATGAATTGACCATAAATCTGAAAATTTTTGAAGTACTTTGAGAAAATTATAAAAAAGGGGAAAAGGGTATGAAATAGATGCAGCTTCATTTCTGAGTTGTGTATTTATTGAATGCCAACATTGTGATGAGTAGTGACTTCAAGATAGTGTTCAAACGGGAAACATTTATCAGTTATCTTCTTTGCACAAGGTAAAGTGCTAGGGGTTTTGGCAACACCAAGTTAAGCCAGATAATTTCATCTTCCAAGTTGTCTATATTATATTAGAATAAATGAGTGTACAATTATTTCATTTGTTTTTGCTTTATTAATAATTTGAGATAGCCTTAACTATTTTATTTTATTTTTTAAAGATTTTTATTTATTTATTTGACAGACATAGAGACAGCCAGCGAGAGAGGGAACACAAGCAGGGGGAGTGGGAGAGGAAGAAGCAGGCTCATAGCGGAGGAGCCTGATGTGGGGCTCCATAACACCAGGATCACGCCCTGAGCTGAAGGCAGACGCTTAACCGCTGTGCCACCCAGGCACCCCAGCCTTAACTATTTTAAAATAAAATTAGCAAGGTGAATATTGGCAAATTGTTTTTCTTACGATAAATAAGATCTTTAAATGATTTTCTTAAAACAAACTTTTTTTTTTTTTTTTTTTTAGAGAGAGAGCGAGTGGTGGTGGGGGAGAGGGAGAGAGAGAATCTTAAGCAGGCTCTATGCCCAGTGTGAACCCCAACTTGGGGCTCAGTCTCACAGCCCTGAGATCATGACTTGAGCCAAAATCAAGAGTTGGACACTGAACTGACTGAGTCACCCAGGCACCCCTCTTAAAAGAAACTTCCATCATCTCTCAAAATAATCAAAAATTTAAATGACTTTCTATTATTTTCAGAATTAAGTATATAGACTTTTTGAAATGCATACTGAAGGCATTTTATACCATGATCACAAAGTACTTATTTTCATCATTATCTCCTGAGACTTCACTAGGTATACTCCAAAAATTAGAATTTTACTTTTCTAGTTGCTGAATTTTCTCTTGCTTGGTGCCTTTGCTCACTCTGTTATCCTGAGATGTCCCTGCGTACCAATAAAAATCCAGTCAATTTCAAGAATTCATGAGTTTTTTTCTGTTGTTACTATATTTCCTTTCTCAGAATCCTCATATTTTTCTTGAACTCTCTTCCAGGGTATTTATCTATAAAGTTAAAGCACTTTGTACTCTATTTAATTATAGTTATCCTGGTAAGTGTGAAGTGGTGTCTCACTGAGGTTTTGATTTGCATTTCCCTAATGACTACACGTGTGAGTGAGTGTCCCCTCTTTCTGAGGAGTCCAGAACCTACGTGTGAATTTTTAGGCCTGACCATAGGCGATTACAAGGCTTTGTTTGGCTGATCTTGTGGGATGGAATTGCCCATACTACAGCAGACTTAGTACACAGTCACTGAAAGAGCTGCAGTTAGGAATTCAGATACCCCTAGGCAGCCATTCTTTTACACATATTTGCATTCCTAGCCTGGGCACTTCCATTTTGAGGTCTCTTTAATTGAGACTTTGACCAGATGTCTGCCTCGGGTGCCCCTGCCAAAACTTCATTATGGGGGCATGAGAGGAACCTTGAAGATGGTCTTCTCCCACTCAGTCTCAGTACTAAGACTTTCCACTAAGCCCTTTCACATCACCAGTCCCTGTCTCTCTGGTTCGTAAAACTACAGGAAACTTTTTTCAGAGCTCTCTTGCAGTCCTTTACCAGCACAAAGCTCCTTGGGGTAAAATGAAACAGTAAGGAGAGTTAGCACTTTCTCTGGCTTAGCTTCCTGCTTATATACTATTGCAGTATATAATTAAACACTTGACTGTTTCTTTCATTTTGGCTTGTCATCTTAATAGGCTATTCCAGTATCTGACAACTCAATACTGCCCAGCTCAGGTGAGCTCTCAACACTTTTCACCTTTATTTTCTTGAATATTTGTTAAGTGGCCATCATGTGTCAAGCACTTTGTTTGGTTCTAAGTACCATCAAAGTACCAGAAACACCCAAATCAAAGTTTGCAGGTTGGAAGAAGCTATGATTGACAGTGTAATAGGAATAAGAAGCAGAATCAAATGACTAAGACCACTGAACAAAGTCACCATCTTGGCTAATAAAGTTGGGATCTAAAGACTGAATAGAACTCAGGAGGGTGCTATGAAAATGAATGCCAAGCGTGACAAACTATACAAGCAAAGGTATAGAGTCATGAAACAGCATCATGACTATCAAAAACATCCAACAATTAGTTGCAATACAGTTAAGGGTGTATTTATTAGGATTGTTGGAAATGAAGCTAGAGAGAATAGTAGAGAAAGGTCAGCATTGTCCCTTTGCAATAAACAGTAATCTATGAATGTATTTTTATTTAAATATTTTTAATTTAAAAAAATGGAGATATAACTCACACACCAAAATTCACCATTTCAACCATTTTAAAAAGCATAATTCAGTGGTTTTTAGTGTATTACCAATGTTGTACAACCATAACGCTATCTAATTTCATAATATATCCATACCCTAAAGAGAAACTTCACACCTCTCAATTGACCCCTCCTGCATTCCCTGGAAATCATTAATCTACTTTATGTCCACATGGATTTGTCTGTTCTAGGCATTTAATGTAAATGGAATTACACAATATGAGATCTTCTGTGACTGGCTTCATTCACTTTGCATAATGTTTTCAAGCTTCAACCATATTGTGTATATATTTATATATTGTGTGTGTTTCTTTTTAAAAACTGAGTAATAGTCCATTGTATAGATAAAATGCATTTTGTTTATCCATTCATCAGTTGATGGGCATTTAAATTGTTTCCACTATTGGGCTATTATAAATCATGCTGCCATGAACATTTGTGTGTCAGATTTTTGTGTGAATATATGTTTTCAATTCTCTTGGGAAAGAAAAGTGCTGGGTTGTATGATAACTCTGTGTTTAATTTTTTGAGTTACTGCCAAAATGTTTGCCACAGCAGCTACACCATTTTACATTCCCACCAGCAATATGTGAATGTTTCAGTTTTTCCACATCTTCAATAACACTTATTTTTTTTTATTTTATAAATAACAATCATCATCACTTCATATGGTTGTGAAGTGATAACTTATTGTGGGTTTAATTTGCATTCCTCTAATGAATAATGAGGTTGAACTTTTTTTTTTCGTGTATCCATGGACTTATTTTTCTTTAGAGAAATGTCTATTCCAACCCTTTGTCCTCTTTTTAACTGGGTTATTTGTCTTTTTCTGTTAAGTTGTACAACAGATATGATGCTTTCAATGTAACCTTCACTATTTAACTGTAAATATTTAGGAATAAATATAGTAAAGGAAATGTAACTTTCCTACACTGGAAACTACCAAACTTTAAAAAAATTAAAGATCAAAATAAGATCTATGTTCATGGGTTGGAAGATTTAATATTAAGGTGGTAATATCCCCAAACTGATTCATAGATTCGATAAAATTCCTTATCAAAATTCCCATTGTTTATTTTTCAGAAATAGGAAAGCTGACCCTAATTTGTACATGGAAATGGAAGGGACCCTGAGTAGCCAAAACAATCTTGAAAAATTAATCTATTTCTGCTGGTAATTTCTCCCTTATTATTCCCAGTTATAAGTAACAACATAGCACATCAAAGTTAACTAACCCCCTAAAAAACACATAAATTCTCCCTCATATTATTATTTTTGTATTTTATATGGACCCATATTTATAAAATTGTCCTTGGTCTCTATTCTTCAAATGTTCCTTTTAAGGTATTTTATTAAAAGGCCCATTTTACCTCCTACCTGGGTTACAATTAAGAATTCTAAGAGATTAAAAAAAAAAAAAGAATTCCAAGGGATTTGGCAAAAACAGTCCACATTCAATTTCATGTGCTAGTCTATTCTCACTTCATTTTCTGGATTCACAAATGACGTTTCTTATCAAAATAGGCATGGATATTCCAGAGGTCTAACTCTTAAACTAACATCATAAGTCTTTATTGCAACCCATGTTACTAACACATGTACACACACAAAATTTTAGAAATAACCCCAGACCCTATTATAAACAAAAAGCTATTACATTTGTCTTATCAATTAAGAACAAAAAGAAGGGGCACTATTATAGAGATAATTATAAACTCAACAAGAACAGGGACTATGTCTCTATTCTTCACCAGTGGATTAAGAATAAGCATAATTTCCATTAAATAGTTTGAATGGACCGATGGATGAGTGTAATAAAACATTAAGGTCAAGAAACCTCAAGAGTTAATTTCTGTGCAGATTTTTAAATATTGCTACCATCTTATTTCTTCATTTTCTGTCTTGGAATGTCCTGGCCATTAATTTCCTTCTTTGTATTTAGACAAGATCATTTTCTCATTCCATTTACCTCTTGAGGTAAAGAGGTAAATTAATCAGCTAATTATGGATGTTACTGTTGATTTGTTCTTTTATTAGTTAGACTCTTCTAAAATTGCAATTATTGAGAGTCAAAAACATGAATTAGGTCTTTCAAAACATCATACTTATTTTGATTTAGATTTAAATATAAATTGAAATTTTAATAAATTATTCTAGGGGATTTCAAAATGAATAGATATGCTCTTACTGTGGATATAATTTAAGTTCCTTTAATATTTCCTGTGTATTCAGGTTCAGATATAGCATATACTGACCCTAAATAAAGACATTATAATAATTTTCATAGTTTTGGAAGAATATTTACCTACCAATAACCTAAGAGTCGTTATTCAAAACAGTTCTTATTTAAATTTCAGTTAGTTAACATACAGTGTAATAGTAATTTCAGGTGTGCAGTATAGTGATTGAACACTTCCATACATCACCCGGTGCTCATCACAGCAAGTGCAGTCGCTAATCCCCACCATTCATTCCACCTTTCCTTTCTATTCCACCTTCCTTTCTCTTCCTGGTATGACATACCTCATTGATAGATTTGGAATATTGAAGCACCCTTGGAACTTGAGAATATGTCCCACTTGATCATGGTGTATGATATTTTTAATGAATTGTTGGATTAGAATCACTTTTATTTTGTTGAGGATTTTCGCATCTATGTTCATCAAGGATATTGGCCTGTAGTTCTCTTTTTTTGTGGTGAATTTATTTGGTTTGGGTATCAGGGTAATGGTGACCTTGTAGAATGAATTTGGAAGTGTTTCTTTGTTTTCTATTTTTTGGAATAGTTAACTCTTTCTTAAATGTTTGGCAGAATTTGCCTGTGAAGCCATCTGGTCCTTGACTTTTGTTTGTTGGGAGTTTTCTGATTACTGATTCAGTTTCTTTGCTGGTTATCAATCTGTTCAAAATTTCTATTTCTTCTTGTTTCAGTTCTGGTAGTTTATATGCTTCTAGGAATTTATCCATTTCTTTAGGTTGTCCAATTTGTTGGATTATAGTTTTTCATAATATTATCTTATTATTGTTTCTTTTTCTGTGGTATTGGTTGTTATTTCTCCTCTCTCATTTGTGATTTTATTTATGTGAGTCCTTTTTTTCTTGATAAATCTGGCTAGAGATTTTTTGATTCTATAGATTTTTTTCAAAGAACCAGCTCCTGGTTTCTTTGATCTGTTCCATATGTTTTTTTTACTTTCCATATCATTTATTTCTGCTGTAATCTTTATTATTTCCTTCCTACTGCTGACATTAGGTTTTGTTTGTTGTTCTTTTTCTAGCTCCTTTAGGTGTAATGCTAGGTTGTTTATTTGAGATTTTTCTGGTTTCTTGAGGTAGGCCTGTATTACTAATCACTTCCCTCTTAGAACTCCTTTTATTGTATCCCAATGGTTTTGGACCATTGTGTTTTCGTTTTCATTTTTTTCCGTGTGTGTGTGTGTGTGTGTGTGTGTGTGTGTGTGGTTTTTTTAAATTTCTTCTTTTATTTCCTAGTGGACTCGTAATTATTTAGTTGCATGATATTTTACCTCTATGTATTTGTGGTCTTTCTGGACATTTTCTTGTGGTTGACTTCTACTTTCATAGTGTTGTGTTCAGAAAAGATGTGTGATATGACTTCAATCTTCGTGTATTTGTTTAGGCTTGTTTTGTAGCCTGCTATGTGATCTGTTCTGGAGAATGTTATATGTGCACTTGAAAAGATTGTGTATTCTGCTATTTTAGAAGGGAATGTTCTGAGTATATCTATTAAGTCCATCTGGTCCAGTGTGTCATTCAAAGCCATTATTTCCTTATTAATTTTCTGTTTGGATGATCTGCCCATTCATTTTAGTGGGATGTAGAAGTCCCCTATTCTTATCATGTGTTGCTATCAATTATTGTTATTGTTTTATATATTTGGGTGCTCCCATGTTGAGTGCATAAATATTTACAATTGTTACTTCTTCTTGTTTGATTGTTTTTTTTTTTTATTCTGATATAGTGCCCTTCTTTGTCTCTTGCTACAGTCTTTGTTTTAAAGTCTAGGTTGTTTGATATATGTATTGCTACCCTGGCTTTCTTTGACATCAGTTTGCATGATATTTCTACATCCCCTCACTTTCAATCTGCAGGTACCTTTAGGTCTAAAATGAGTTTCTTGTAGGCACCATATAGATAGGTCTTGTCTTTTATCCATTCTGACACCCAATGTCTTTTGATGGGAATGTTTAGTCCATTTACATTCAAAGCAAGTATTGATAGATATGTACTTATTGTCATGTTATTTCTTCTTTTGTGGTTGCTTCCAAAGATTTTCTCTGATCTTTCTCTCTTTTATGTATTGCTGATTTTTTAAAAAAGATTTTATCATTTATTTGAGAGAGAGAGAGAAAGAGAGAGAGAACACAAGTGGTAGAAAGGGGTAGAGGGAGAGGGAGAAGCAGACTCAGGAGCTCAATCCCAGAGCCCCGAGATCATCACCTGAGCCTAAGGCAGATGCTTAACTGACTGACGCCCCCACCCCCGGGCATCCCTGTTGCTGATTTTTTTAGTGATATATTTGGATTTCTTTCTCTTCATTCTTTGCATGTTTACTGCTCATTTTTGATTTGTGGTTACCATTAGGTATATGTAACCTCTTTTGCAAATAGCTGTCAATATTAAGCTGATGGTCCTTTACATTTGAACCCATTCTCTTCTCCTCTCCTCCCGATGTTTAGGCATATGTTATTATATTTTATATCCTTTTCTTTTTGAGCTCCTTGACTGATTGTTTACAGAAATATTCATGTTTACTGCTTTTGTGTTTCCTGCATTTATACTGTCACTTTTAGTCTTTTTTTCCATTCAAAGTGTCCCCTTTACTATCTCTTGCAGGGCTGGTTTAGTGGTCATGAACTCCTTTAGTTTTTGTCTGTCTGTGAAATTCTTTATTTCTCCTTCTATTCTGAATGTTAGTCTTTCTTTATATTTTATTCTTTGCTTCAGATTTTTCCCATTCTGCAGTTTGAATATATCTTGCCACTCCCTTCTGACTTGCCAAGTTTCTGTTGAGAAAACTCCAACTAGGCTTATGAGTTTTCCCTTGTAAGTTACCGACTTCTTTTGCCTTGCTGCTTTAAAATTTTTTTTTTTCTTTATTACTATATTTTGCAAATTTAATTACAATATGTCTTGGTTTGGGCCTGCTTTTGTTGATTTTGATGGGAGTTCTCTGTGCCTCCTGGATCTGGAGATCTGTTTCCTTCCCTAGATTAAGGAATTTTTCAGCTATTATTCCTTTATTTCTTTCTCTTCTTCTGGAACTCCAATAATATGAATGTTACTATGTTTGATGGACTCACAGAGTTACCTAAGTCTGTTCTTGTTTTGTATAATGCTTCTTTCTCTCTCTAGTTCAGTTTCTTTGCTTTCCATCACTTTGTCTTCTAGGTCATTAATCCATTTTTCTGCTTCTTCCTGCCTGTTGTTCGTTGCATCAAGCATGTTTCTAATCTTGTTTATTCACTCTTCATATCTGATTGATTCTTTTTTACCTCTTTTATCTCTGTGGTAAAGGTATCCCTGATGTTTGACATTCTTTTCTCAAGCTCAGTTAGTATCCTTGTGACTGTTGCTTTAAATTGTCCCTTAGGCATGTTGCTCAAATCTGTTTTGCTTGAATCTGTTTTTGCTTAAATCTGTGGCCTTACCTTTCATTTGGGATGAATTTCTCCATCTTGGCATTTTGTGTATGTCTCTACCTTCTTTTGTGTGCTAGAAATACCAGTTGTGTTTCCTGTTCTTGAAGGTGATGGCCTTATGAAGAAGACCTCATGTAGTACCTAGGGCCTGGTTTTTCAGGGAGTGTCTCCAATGTGTGCTGCATGTGTTCTGCTGTTGTGTTTTGGCTTCTCTATCCTTAAGGCCCATTGTGTATAGAGGCTCTCCTTGCCTGCTGTGGATACCGTTTGGTCCCTGGCCTCAATGTGGTGAGTTTTAATTAAGTGTACTCTGGACTGCTTGTGAAATGAAACTTGTCTCCATGTCCACTGGAATGGAGCACTTCCAAAACTCTTTGGTCGGGAGACATTGTACGGGCTGGGGTTTGTGGTGGTCTTTTGGGGAAGGGACCTGTTACACTGTGAGTGAAGTAAGCGTGACTGAGAAGGGAAGACCCACTGAAGTGTGGAGGTGGGGCTTGATGTAAGCAAGTTAGGCACCCAGTGTCCATCTGCACTGCCTCCTGCAGGTGGCTAGGTGTTTATGCTGAGGGATGGAGAAGGGAACTGACACCAGCCAGCTCCTTTGTTCTTTGAGAGGTGAGTCTGTGAACTCTGCCTCTCAGCGACACACTCTGAGTAGAGCAAATAATCTCCCCACTGTACGCCTCAGTCACTCTTCAGATTGCTCTTTCCATGCTGTCTGCCCCCGGGGTTGTTTGGCTCCTTTCTTACCAAGAGCAGCACAGTGCTCTTTCATTTCAAGAACTCACAAACTTCACCCCCTCTTGTTTCCCAAGCTAGTGGCTATGGGGAAATGTTCTCCTGTGTGTTCTCCTGTGTGCTCCTCTCTCTCTGTCACCTTCTTAGCGATCACAGCTCCCTTCCCACCACAGTGGCTGTAATCCATTTCTTTCCCAAAGTGTGTCTCTGCACTTTTTACCTTCTTCAGTGTGGCCCCTTCTCTCCCTTTAGTTGCGGAGTTTGTTCTGTCAGTCTTCAGGTTAATTCCTGGGGTATTTAGCATGATTTGCTAGTTATCTAGTTGTATTCATGGAATGAGGTGAGCCTAAGATCCTCCTACTCTGCCACCATCTTCCTGTTACTACCTATACCCGACAAAGACTTTTTTTTTAAATCCTTTGAGACTTCATTGAACTGCTACAGAAAGACTTTTGATCCATATATCATCATTAGGGCCAGAGACCTAATAAAACTTTTAACAACGAGTGTTTTATTTGAACAGGCGGTACAAATTCTTCAAGATGATGTTGCTTGTGAAATCATTAAAATGGTTCTTTCATAAGAAATAAAATTTGTAAAAAGAAGACAATGTTACTACCTATAATGACTCATTGGTCCCAAAGGATCTACACTGAAGGCTTTGGAACTCTTAACAAACTGTTATGTTATGGTTCAGGGAAAAATGGTTTCAGTGATTGGACCTTTTAGTGGCTTAAAAGAGGTTCGAAAAGTAGTCTGAGATACTATGAAGAATATTCGTCCAGTTTATAACATTAAAACCTTAATGATTAAATGAGAGTGGGCAAAAGATTCTGAATTAAAATCACAAAGTTGGGAAAGATTTTTGCCACAGTTCAAGCACAAGAATGTGAATAAATGCAAGGAACCAAAGAAAAAAACTGTCAAGAAAGAGTACACACCATTCCCACTATCACAGTCGGAAAGATTGGTAAAGAATTAGCTAGTGGTGAATATTTTCTGAAGGCAAGTCAAAAGAAGTGACAGAAAATGGAAGCAATAAAGGCTAAACAAGAGGAAGCTCTCGGGTAAGAGACAACAGGAAAGAAACAAAGCTTTTATTCCACCTAAAGAAAAACCAGTTGTGAAACCAGAGGAAGCTTCTACTGAAAATAAAATTGATGTGGCTGCCATCAAGGAACAGGTTAAGAAAGTAAAGAATAAGAAACTGGGAGGTCTTTCAGTGAAGAAGTTAGACTTAAAATGGAAGCAGATGAAAAAAAGAAGAGAAGAAAAAGAAGTAACATTAAAAAACAAACAAACAAACAAACAAAAACCCCTGGATGAGAACTCACTAAGCCATATCCTTTTGTAAAGGATTTTGAGATACCAGGGCATTAGTAGCCTATGTGTGAGAGGGAATAATCTGAACACATTTTTCTGAGTTTGTGTCATTCTTCAAAACAGTGTTTATATAAACAGCTATTCTTTATAAATATAAATTATTGTATTCTCTGTGTGTTTTTTGAAAAACTTTATTCTAGAAAGCAGTATATATGTCTTTGTATATATTGCATCTAATCTGTTTTGGCATGTTTTGCCTAAGCATGACATTAGAGGTAATTTTTAGATTGTTTATATAAAGATTTTTGAAATGTGGCTATTGTAATTATCCATCAAATCCAGTGCTTGATGCCACTGGTTAGTCTTTAAATATAATCATGCCCCACCATTTGGTTTTGAGAAAAAAATATGCAAATTTTTCAGTGATCAAGAAAAAAAAAAGAATTATAATTCCTAAATAGTTAGTCTGATATTCTTTTTAATGTCTATACAAATTTATAAGTTTATATAAATATTAAGATTATAAAAAATATTAAAAGCAAAATTATCTTATTTTGACAATTAATTCATGGAAAAATCACAGCACCGTGGAAAAACAGTTGTTTGAATATGGAGTTTCTGTGGTTTGTTTTACCTTGAACAAATGTTGCTGTGAACTTTTTGAATGCCATTGAAGGGCCATTAGAGCAGTTCCTAGGATTAGGTTGCTGCATCTTGAATTGGACTGAGGAAAGAAATGGACTCCAGCTATTGTAACCTAAAAACTGTGAAAAGGAAAAAGGATATTTTGGTGAAAAGGAATGTCTTAGAAGCTAAAAGCAGTGCATAATGTTCAGCAAATGGGACTGGATAATTCTCCTGATTGAAGCTTTTTGTAAAATTATTGTGTAATGTTTAAGCGGAAGAGGTATACTATCTACCATGGAAGCAAAAAGTGGTTTCAGATAGTCTCTTAATTCATCTCTAACAAGGGACATAATCCCTATATATAATGGTAAAAAAATTTTTAGAAGACCTTTCTTCTTTCCAAATCCTAATAAACATTATTATCAAAATATGTATCATTTGGAGTCTATTAAAACAACAGTTATTTGGAGAAGGGTTTCTGTTATCTATTGAATCAGTACAAAGGACTTCAGTTATTTCCTGTAGACTTGAGAGAAACAACAGCATCAGCTGATTGGTATTTCACAGAATGGAATGCAGTCCAGAGGGAAGTCCCTGGGTGCAGTGGAATAAATGGTAGACTTTGGTATCAGATAGTCATATTTGTGTCCCAGCCTCAACGCTTACTTATTATATCATCTTGGGCGTGTAAACTACATGTTTGAGGTACAACATTTTTATTTAGCAGGGAAGTGTAATAATCTGTACATCATGAAGTGGATGGAACGTTAAATGATGGAACATGGGTAATGCACCTAGCAAAGTGCGTAAAGAGAAATAATGCAAGAATCAGGGTTCCTTCTTACTTAGAGTCAGAACGCTTCCTTCTAACTTCATCTTGTTAGTCTATTTCTGTGCCCCGAAGCACCCAGCAGTGCTTGAGTGTTTGAAGACAGCCTTGATTCCCAAACCCACCTTCAGGTCTTCTTTTTCCCCAGTT
This sequence comes from Ailuropoda melanoleuca, assembly GCF_002007445.2. Classification (NCBI taxonomy): domain Eukaryota; kingdom Metazoa; phylum Chordata; class Mammalia; order Carnivora; family Ursidae; genus Ailuropoda; species Ailuropoda melanoleuca. Next base: position 45,490,663 of record NC_048223.1, read on the forward strand.
AAGATTTCCAAAAGGAGGATGAAAGCAATGTTGGCTGTACGGCATTTCTTGGAAAAGGAAAGAGACCCTTGGGAAGTGAAACACGTTGCAATGAAAACAAAACAGAACAAGAACTGGGTGTCTAGGAACTCTGTGGTGGTCTCTGGCTTGCTGGTGATATCATGAGGAGGACTGGTATTTGGATGGAATAAACTAGTTTGTACTTAATGTGATACCAGTTCCATGAGAAGCTTCACAACTTCACGTTTTCTCCAATGCTTGTTTTTTAGACTTTTTTCATAAAATCTCTGAAGTCTTTCATTCTGTTGAAATAATTTCCCTCTTTTTGATGCTATATGAGTCAATAGCTCATACATCTTTTTCCTTTCTTACTTTGGTACTATCTGTAATAAATGAGACTTCTCTTTTTCTTAGATTTAAAAGAGGGGAAAGAAAAAAAACTTATTTGGCTGACAGACAGATTAGTTTAACATGGTAGTTGCCTGTGGGATTCAGTGGATGAGTAAAGGGCAATTGTATGGTCTTGTTTATGAGCATGCCCAATTATTCTGTACCTAACCCAGAGGTGCTGGAAAAAAGGAAAAAAGATAGGACTTGGGCAATTTATGGCAACTGGGTTCTTTTCCCAACAAGATGAGTTTTTGGAAGGAATTTTATATTCTCTATAGTTATCTTTTTGAACATCCTGAAGTTGTAGGCATTCATATTAGAAGACAAAGTGAATTTTTTTGCTTTGAATGGCTTCTCAAAAAGTTATAATGTAAAACTGATGTTGAATGTCTTTAATGTAGGTCATCCTTTCCTATACATGGGAGCAAGTCAGACAATGCTACTTCTTTGTGAAGTTTATAAGTGTCAGGACAGTAAAAATATAGCAATAAAAAATCCTAAGGAAGATGCTACATTCAAATAAATTTGGATACACTTAAATGGAAAGGGAAGGAGTTGAAAAATCAGTATTCTGAAAAATATTATAGATTAATGTATATTATAAATCTTTCTCGGGATTATATACATAGCATATTCCTTAATTTTTAGGTAAGATGCTTTTATTTTACTTCTGGGAGAAACATCTGTCCATATACTATCATGGGATTATATTTGAGCTCTTCTATATGGGGAAGTGACATGGTGAAATGAAGGATCATAAACTTGAACATTAGAAAAGGATGAGCCGGGATCTTACGTCTACTTCTTACAAGCAATGTTGTAGAGGCAAATTTTGTATTTGTAAAGATTATTTGAGTAAGGTATGTAAATCTTGTAATATACAGTGCACACAGCAAATGGTAGCAATTTTTGTTAAATAAAAGAATGTATTCTAAAAAAGATGCAACATTTAGATACATGTTTTGAGATAATACATAAAAATTTTTCACAAGGAATAAATACTAAACTATTCACAGGAAAAATTTTAATAGATTTATTTATAAATGCCATCTCTCATTTGGATAAAAATTTAGTGATTGGAAACTTGAGATAAATAACATTATTGCTGCAACATAAAGATCATTCTGTCCAGAAAACCTTCTGAAATCAAGTTAATTTGATAACACATTTATGAAATGTGTATTTGTGTAAACTTTTTTTGTTAAAACTATTCATTCTCTTCCCAATAATGATGATTACTGTTTTTAGAATTCTCAATGAGGAACAGAGTTCTAAATTTCACAGGTGCTTGAATTTCATGTCCTATATTTTCCAGTCAGTGGCAAATGCTTTCCCAGGGTTACTAACTCTAGTCATTGCTGCAATACTTACCTAAGTAATTTTACCAGAGGAATAGAAATCTAAACTGAAATGTAAGACCTTAATTGTTAAATCAAGCTTACCATCAGACTGTTTTGGCATTTGTTAGAAAGCTGTTTTCTACCTCTGTTAAGGCTCATCGATATTCCAAGTGTTTCCTTTAGCAGCTAGAAGTGGCAGAATATTCTTCCTAGAATAAGAGAATGGAGAGGACAGACGTCTAGTAGAATCTTATTTTTCTACAGCTGCTCTGGAAAACAGTGTGGAGGTCCCTTAACTTCCTTCAGAAGTTAAAAATTGAGCTACCCTATGATCCAGCCATTGCACTACTGAGTATTTACCCCAAAGATACAGACGTAGTGAAGAGAAGGGCCATATGCACCCCAATGTTCATAGCAGCATTGTCCACGATAGCTAAATTGTGGAAGGAGCCGAGATGCCCTTCAACAGATGATTGGATTAAGAAGATGTGGTCCATATATACAATGGAATATTACTCAGCTATCAGAAAGAACGATTTCTCAACATTTGCTGCAACATGGATGGCACTGGAGGAGATAATGCTAAGTGAAATAGGTCAAGCAGAGAAAGACAATTATCATATGGTTTCCCTCATCTGTGGAACATAAGAACTAGGAAGATCGGTAGGAGAAGAAAGGAATAAAGAAAGGGAGGGTAATCAGAAGGGGGAATGAAGCATGAGAGATTATGGACTCTGAGAAACAAACTGAGGGCTTCAGAGGGGAGGAGGGTGGGGGAATGGGATAGACTGGTGATGGGTAGTAAGGAGGGCACGTATTGCATGGTGCACTGGGTGTTATACACAACTAATGAATCATCGAACTTTACATCAGAAACCAGGGATGTACTGTATGGTGACTAACATAATATAATAAAGAAATATTATTATTAAAAAAATAAAAGAAATTTGCATTTTGTATTTTTTTTTTTAAAGATTTTTTTTTTATTTATTTGACAGAGATAGAGACAGCCAGTGAGAGAGGGAACACAAGCAGGGGGAGTGGGAGAGGAAGAAGCAGGCTCCCAGCCGAGCAGCCTGATGTGGGGCTCGATCCCAGAACGCCGGGATCACGCCCTGAGCCGAAGGCAGACGCTTAACCGCTGTGCCACCCAGGCGCCCCTGCATTTTGTATTTTTAATGGAATCAGGAATTTGAATCATCTAGCTGGTAATTTAGATAAGTAAAAAGTCTTTTCATAAAGAAAAAAATAAGTTCATTACTCTTTTGGTTTGATGTTGTATGTTAATGAAATTGTATTATCATTCCAAACTGTAGAATTTATTTCTCTAGTTAATGCAACAGTGAAATTACTCAGTTGGAACAAAATTTAAAATGATTTAGTATTATTTGTTTTTGATAATTAAAACAATAGTTCTAGGGAAATAATAGGTTATAGTTTTCCTGCCCTTTTACTTTCAATTCCTTGGTCTCTACACACATGAATTGTGGGTTTTTTTATGAGGCAGCATGTGCTTTTTAAAAAGATCTAATCTGTCCATCTATGACTTCTATATGGAGCATTAACCTACTTACATTTAATGTATTATTAAGATGGTTGGTTTAAATCCATCATCATCTTGCTATTATTTGTTGTATATCTCATCCGTACTTTTTTCTCTTTCTCCCCTTTTTCTGCCTTCTTTATGGATCAATAGATTATTTATTGACTTATCTTTCAATTATAGGTCAATTTTTCCTATTTCCTTTCGTGCCTGGTGATTGTGAATTCTGTTATGTTGGGTGTTGGATTTATTTGCATTCTTATATACATTCTTTATCCTCTGGGACCTAGTTAAATTAGTTGGAAATAATTTGAATCTTTGGGTCTTGCTTTTAAGATTTGTTGTGCTTGACAAGAACAATGCTCAATCTTAGTCTAATTTTCTTTCATTACTGAGGCAAGATTCTTCTGTGTAATCTGTGTAATGCACTATGAATTACAAGTTTTTCCAGTGTGCCTGAAGAGAACAGGCCCTATTCACAACCAAGAGGAAATGTCAGGCACTGTTACCAGTAATCGTTTTTGGTGAACTTTTCTCCAGCATTAGGTAGGTTTCTCATGGTGCATGTAGTAATCAGTACTTGGATTAATACTCAGAGGAGACTCTCTGCAGATCTGGAGTTCTCTGTCTCTGCACCTCTATTGTCTCTGACATTGTGCTAAAAACTCTGGCTGCACTGGTATCCCCGGTCTCCTCATAGTCAGGGAGTATGCCAAACCCCACTTGGGTTCCACCTCTTTGGACTATGCCCTGGAAAAGTATATTTGGCTGAGGCAGTCCTAGGTATTTCCTGGTTTGTTTCCTTAGGGATCACTGTCCCTCATTGTCTGATGTCTAGAACCTTTCATATGTTTTGTTCATTTTTAAAATTCAGTTGTTTCAGAAGAAAGAGTAAATCTGGATTTGTTATTCTATTTTGGCTGGAAGTTGAATTTATTCCTGTTATTTTTAAAGATTAATAAACTGTGATTTAGGAAATTAACATTCACAAATCAATCTGATTATATTATAATCATCAGAGTGAGATTACAAGAAAAAAATTCCCAATTTATAACAACTAAAGTCACAATAAGACTGATGATATCAAACTAGTTTAAAATTGTGTTACTGACCTTGGTTCTGGTGCACTTTAGCCATTTATTACATATTGATCCTTTGCTGAAATGGAATGAAGAGTTCAGCTTTCCACTGATCCATGGAGATAATGACTATGCACTTCAAGTCAAAAATAATCTTAGTATTAATAGCTTTTGATGTACTAGTCAGTTAATTTCACATCACATTTTTACTTTGGGAAAGATGAGGATTAAGTATTTTATCAAGAAGAAGCATACTCTGATAGTATATCCCACAGTTTAGCTACTTGGGAGAGCTATGACAAGGTCATCATCTGTAATTTTCAGGTTGGCCTTAGATTTGGTTAGAGCAAGCACACTTGGTTACAGCAGAAACAATAGGACAAACTCCAGTGCTATGGTTAAGAAGAGTGTGGAGACAGAGAGGCAAAGGCAGTAGAGGTCCCAGGAACACAGGAAACAGCAGTATATGAGATGACTGCAAAGAGAAGACATATCCAAGATAATCCATGATACAGGCACCATGGGAAGAGTCACCTCTGGTCACACATGGGCTGAGCAAGTGATGTCATGACAGTAAGTATAAGTGGCGAGAGCCTGATGACAGAGTCTAGCTTCCTTCAAACGGAACCCACCTCAACTTCCCTTCTTGAGCAAGTCTGACTGTCTCTTTCCTTACGAAAATATCTCCCATGAGGGTAGGGTCCTTATGTTGTTCAAAGTTACATTGCAAACTTTTAGCACAGTGGTACAGAACAAGCACTTGTGGTTTTATTGAACGAATATTTGATTAAGTTGGATGAATGAGAAAGGCAGTAGAAATACAATGTGAGAATTAGAATATCTCAAGCCTCAAAAATTAGTTCTAAACCCAAGAATAAGAATGGAGTTGAGAAGTCATTTTGAGTCAGTGATTTTCATTTTACAGGTATAAAAACAGAATATTAGGACAATTCAGATTCTACTTTTACCTTGTCTGTATTCTTGAGAGTTTTGTGTTTTTGTGTGTGGATTTGTAGTAGATGTTTTGAGAGACTAATGTCTCCCATTTTAAAAGAATGACCTACTTCAGTTATAGTTAATTAGTTTGCCATTTAATTTCCATATGAAAAATTGACTTTTTTACTCATAAATACTACAGATTGTCACTAAAACAATTCCATCATAATCACATTTAAGTTTGTGTAGTTGTAATTGCTAGTGTAATTATAGTTATTTTGGTTTTTATCATTTAATTAGATCATAAAGTTTAAATCTTCAAAATATAAAAAAGGCCACATTTTTAAAAGTTATAACTATTTTTAAACTTATTTTACTTAAGTAGAAATTACCCAATTGTAACTAAAATCATTCATTTGTATGTAAAATCTGGTTTTCCAGCAAGTCAGTGATGTCATTCAACAAACTGACAAATACTTCTCTTTGCCTCGTATGCTAATGCATGTATGAAAACTATTTCCCTATATAGTGTTAAGTACTCTACACCAGAGGTCAGCAAATTTCAACCTATAAGAGAAATGTTTTTCTAAATAAACTTTTTGGGGCCCTCTGTTTTTTCTAAGTAAAAACATTTTGAGACAAAGCCTTGCCCATTCATTTACCTATTGTCTATAGCTGCTTTCAAGTTTCAACAGCACAGCTGAGTAGTTGTGGTAGAAACTATGACCAGCAAAGCCTTAAACACTGATTATTTAGCATTTTACAGAATAAATGTTTGCCGATCCCTGCTTAAAACAATGGGAAAATAGGAAAAATATGACTTTTCCTTGCAAAGCTTGCCTTGATAAAATAAAAGAGTAATGCTTTTCAAATCAATTCTGTTTTTAGAGATTAAAAGCTTTTAATGTTACTTTCCTGGGAAGTTAGTGCATCTTTGTACCATGCTTAGAACTGAGTTTCTAAACTAGCAGTTTACTATTTACCAGTATTTTAGGAAGACTCAGCAGTTATGGCAAATTAAGATGGCTGCAAATTCTCTGATACCCCTTCCTTTGAGAGAGATCCCTCTCCCCTTCCCTTTCATGTAGGAAAGATTTGTGATCAATTTCACAAATAAATTATGGAAGAAGTGACAAACTGAAGACTTCAGAGGGGAGGGGGCGGGGGAATGGGATAGACTGGTGATGGGTAGTAAGGAGGACACGTATTGCATGGTGCACTGGGTGTTATACGCAACTAATGAAGCATCAAACTTTACATCGGAATCTGGGGATGTACTGTATGGTGATTAACATAATATAATAAAATAAAATTAAAAAATAAAAATAAAATAAAAAAAAAAAGAAGTGACTCTGGCAGTTTCTGCACTTAGGCCTTAAGACACAGCAGCTTTTCCTTCTAGTCTTGGCGTTTTTACTTTAGAGGCCCTCAACTATGATATAAAAATGACTACCCTAAGACTGTCCTTCTGGGAGAAACTTGTGCCACCTGGAAAGGCCCTGGAGGATGAGATCCCCTCCCCCTGTCTTCCCACCTGCTGCAACAAGGATCAGATAACCACCCAGTCAAGCCCTTCCCAAATTCCTAATACAACAAATTTTGAACAAATTAAAATAGTTGTTTTAAGGCACGAAATGTTAGGGGTAGTTTGTTATGTGGCAACATTTAACAAAATCAGATTTCATTTATAATCTGATTTTTATTGCTGTAAATGAAGCCTGGAGACACAAAATTCCTGAAGGAAAGGAGCAAATAGTCAGTAGCAGATCGTGCTTCCCACTTCCACAACTTTCATCACAGTCTCTGCACCTTAAAGAATGGGAACTTGTCTTGCTGGCTCAGGTATCTGCGTGTGCTGATTGCCAACAGATGTTTGCCAGTTAGAGGGACAGATTACACTTCTCTTCTGAATATGCAGTCAGATGATCCTGTCAAATCTACTTCCTTGGCAAGCATATTTCTTTGTTAAATGTAAGAAAAGGTTAAAGCTTTTGTGTCTTACACTGTTAGCAGACTAGAGTTCATTTCTCATTCGTGGTATGTGTGCAGGAGAATCAAGAGAACCCGTACATGGTCACTGGCAGACCAACAGTGCACTAATTCATATTCCCCTCTGTAAGTTATAATATCATGCCTACTTCTTGAAGGACTGTCAGGGAATTTTCTGTTAATATAATGGTCTAAATTCCAATCAGACCTCTTTCTAATATCTCAGATTTTAAAAAGAATGCCATTTAAAAGTCCTCATCTGTTTCATTCTTAGTACTTAACTAAATGGTAACCAATAAAGAGAATGCTCATTTATAGCTAAAGAAATGTCCTAGATCCCTCCTTTAAAGGTCCTTTATGCAAATACAGTCATACTTGGAGTTATTGGGGTTTAGAGCCTCAACATACAAATGTGGAGGGAGAGACAATTCAGCCCACAACAATGAGTGTACATACTTACTCATTTTGTAACACTCCATAGTGCTTGTAATACCTTAGAACACAAAGTAGATTTTACTTCTTCACACTGGTAAATTTGTTAGCTTTAGGATCTTTGTGTCAATTTGGTATAAAATTTGTCTCCTGCCTTACTCCAGGAGTCACTTCTCACAGGCCACATTTGTACTGCCTTTAGGAACACACTCCTTTTTCTCACATGAATGGCAATCTGGAAAGTCAGATATTTAAGTCTCCTAAAAAATGTAAATTAAGTATAAGTAGTATCTTGATGTATGGTTTCAAAAATTTTCTCTGAAAATTTTTCATTTGCATTTGTCTTATGACAAGTGTCATAGTACTTGTCTAGGAATAGGAACATCTAGGCTTAGACAAAAGTCAGTTATTTAGTTTAATAACTACCAAGACTTTTCGCACTGTTCCAAGTATATTAACTTGCTAGCCAAAGGACATATAACAACACAAATGCAGGTAGGCATTTTCAATATAGGCTTACTCAGTTCCTCTGCTTATATTTTGGTATATGCTTTGGTTTTAATTCCTCAGAATCTAAAGGGATTATCTGCATTTAGTTTTGAGGTAATTTGAAAAATTGCTAATTGACTTCCTCAGCTTAGTATGTAAATATCAGAATTGATATAGTGAAAAATTATTTAATAGGTATTGTGTAAGTATATCAAGTGCCAGAAATGACATCTGATATTTATAATACAATAAAATTGTATTGGAGTATATTTCAAAACATTGTAGCATATAGTATATAAAATATGAAAAAGGAACCTAGTGTGAAACATCATTCAGGAAATATATGTATTGGACATATTAATGAAAGATAAGAATAGTCATTTACATTCATTTTTGAAGATTGAAGAGATAAGAATTTTTATTTTAATTAATACATACAGAAAATATGTAATAATTTAGATATTTCAAATTCTTTTGCAATATAGCTTTTTTCTCAGTTATAAATCAGGTACAAAAATTATAAAATCAGGTGAAGTCACCTACAATCAGTGGCCAAGACCAAATACATATCATGAAGATTCTAAACTAGACACTTTTTTAATGTTTTTCATGAACATTATATATGCCGACTTTCACAATTTTTATCAAGAAGCCAAATGTAAGATACATATACATATATAGGTATATGTGTATATATATATATATATATATATATATATCACATACATATCATAGCTAAGGATAGTGTTTTTGGATACCATGCTAGTATCACAAATGTATGTAGTTGATTACACAATGACTGAATGTGGAAAATTCTACTTTCATCTCCTGGCACTTTGACGAGGGGGGAAAGTAAAGGGTGGGGAAATAAACTTAAGCAATGTGACATTAAATTACATCCCAAAGTAATTCCGATATGCCACTTTTGAAAGAATTTTTTTTTCCTATCGTGGTTGGCCATTTGGGAAGTGAGAAATGATGATACATACTACATCTACCCAGTAATGTAAGCAAAATTCTAAAAATAAAAATACTGAAAAGCAAATGGTTATTATGAGGTATAAATAAGAAGAGAAAATAGCACAAAATGTCAATTGGATTTTGAGATTTGTATAAAAGCCATCAAGCAGTGAGTGTCCAATGCTTTCTTGACATTTGTGCTTATATTAATTGCAAGATAAATAAAATGTGAGCATTTTAAATACAGAAAGGAAATGCTGTTAACCTTCTGTAGAGTGAACTTTATGAAGCTGTTCTTATGTGTAAATATTGCTGAAATTAAAGGACAGAGTATATATCTTTTTTTAAGAGACAATGATTCCAGTCTGACCCAAATTCATTTTATGATTTGGGAAAGAGTTTGCAGTGCTTATATGGACATATTAGCCCAGTGATAAAGAACCATGGGTGGGCGCACAGTGGCACTTCCCAAAAGAAATAAGAGGCTATTGTACAAAAAAAGTAAAAGAATCTTGGGGCGCCTGGGTGGGTCAATTGGTTTAGTATCTGACTCCTTATTTGGGCTCAGATCATGATATAAGGTCATGAGATCGAGTCCTGCATCTAGCCCCATGCTCAGCTTCAGTGTGGAGTCTACTTGAGATTCCCTCCCTTTCTTCCCCTCTCCCCACTCGTGCTTGCTCTGCCTCTCTCAAATAATAATTAAAAAAGAATAAAAGAATTTAATGTGGTTCTGTTTTTCTAAAGTGAGCCATCCAAGGACTCTCTTTATGAATAATATTAAATGTCCAATCTGTATCATTTTATAATGCAACAAACCAACCATCTTCTTAAAATATATAGCTTATACTTTCCTGCTTCTATCATTATCTTTTTAAAAAGTGCATTTGTCATTATAGACAAGGACCAAAAAAAGAATTCTGTACAGAAAGTAAATACATTTGGGATAGGGATATAAAGAATCAAACAAAAGGCCAAAACACAAATCAAAATACTGAAGAAAAGCTACATAGATTGGCCTAAGCAACTGAAAGAAGTTGGAGGGGAATGTTTTAAGATGGTGGGAAGATTATCTACAGGGGAAGTTCAGGGAAAGACATTTATACTAGTGCTTACCTCATTCAAACTAAGTAATTAAAGATAGGGAACCTCTGTGTGACACATGATTATCAGTCCTTAGCAATAAATATGCCTTTTTAATTTTATTTTAAAGTTTTTTATTATTCACTTGAGAGAGAGAGAGAGATTGAGAACATGAGCAGGGGCAAGGGTCAGAGAGAAGGAGAAATAGACTCCTCACCAAGCGGGGAGCCACGCAGGGCCCAATCCCAGGACCCCGGCATCATGACCTGAGCCAAATGCAGAATTTTAACCACCTGAGCCCCCCAGGTACACCAAGTGGTTGCGGGAGAAGTTCATATGTCATATGCTGAGAAATATGTTATCTTTTTTAAAGAAATCCAAAGTCTTGGTGAAGCTACTCCCTCTAATAAGTTTAATAAAGAACATATTTAATGGGGCACCTGGGTGGCTCAGTCGTTAAGCATCTGCCTTCGGCTCAGGGCATGATCCCAGAGTCCTGGGATTGAGCCCCACATCAGGATCCTCTGCTGGGAGCCTGCTTCTTCCTCTCCCACTCCCCCTGCCTGTGTTCCCTCTCTCGCTGGCTGTCTCTCTCTGTCAAAGAAATAAATAAAATCTTAAAAAATAAATAAATTAAATAAATAAAAAACATATTTAAGGTGTAAAGGTGGAAAATTCTTTCGTGCTAAAGTGACATGAACTCCATATGGCTCTGTATTTCCTTTACCTTCTGACCAGAATGTCTGTATCATAAGGGAAAATAATACTGTTCCCTAGAGTCCTAGTTCACATACTACCCCCTCAGAGAATATTTACAGTATCCTTAGAGAAGGATAATTTGTCTTCTGTGTTTCTGCGTGTTATATTATATTACCCCCTAATAATCTTCCCACGGCATTAAAAATATCTTTTCTCTTTTATTAGATGGCATGTTACATGAAGGAAGATTTTACTCATTTTGCACTTTAGTTTTTATGTCCCACGTATAATGATAGCTCAAAGAACACAGAGGAAATAATGGATGTAGTTCCTGGCCTGATGATTTGGAGTTTGAAATATATTACTGTTTACTTATTCTTCTGCCACTGTTCTGCCTTTCTGCATTTCATAATTGATGTAAGGCATAAAAATGTTTAATGCAGTGCCTGGCACATAGTAAACACTTTTTAAATAATCACACTCCTATTATTAAGTCTGCTCATTTAAGTAATTCTTCTCTCCACTTCTTCAAACACCCAGATCTTCCTACTCTGATACTGAAACCTGAGCCTCCACTCTACAGACAGCCTTCTCATCTCAAAGCATGGATAGATCACATTAGCATTTGTAAGTAAAAGTTATACTCTTGGGATAAGGTTAATACCAAGTTATCATACTCTTAATCACTGGAAGACTTTCCTCCCTCCCTCCTCCAAAATATATCTCCTGACTTGCCATTTACTTACAGTCTAAATAAGTATAATAAGAGAGAAACATGGAATTTTCTATAATAAATATAAGCTATGCTCAAAGAATATAAAATGAAGACAAATTAATTCTGCCTGGACCACAAAGGAAGGCACTACAGAGTTAGATTTTTGCAAAGTCTTGAAAGATGAATAGACAAGTGAATAAAGAATGAATAAGCCAAAAAAGCAGAGGCAAGAAATTTCATGGATTATATAGAAAACCATGTTTGAGTATAAATGACCAAATCATGGGGTTGGTGGAGAGCAGGATGTGAGGGATATGAAACCTCCAAAGTTTAAAGGAGCCATATTGCAAGGGTATTAAATGTTATGTGAAGGAGCGATCTATTGTTGACAAAGCCTATGTGAAGAGATTTGTATTTTATAGCAGTAACTAAAGGGAGAAAATTGATATCCAAGGGAAGAGAATTGGTGCAAATCTGTTGTAGTAGTGCATTAATGATCATGAGGGCAAGGAACCATGGGTATGGAACAGAATATAGATTTGAGCACCTTATCATGGCGGATTGCAAAAGTTAGAGGAAGTGCAGTCCACAATAAATACCCTCAGGTTCAATAAATCACAAAACTCACTGAGGCTGTTATACTCCGAGGGTATGGTTATTACAGGATATGGATTAAAGCCAGCCAAGGAAAGAAACTCTTAATGCAGAGAAACATGGAGTTTCCACATGTCCTCTACCCGTGGAGTCATGGAAAACTCAGTGTTGATAGCCAAATATCAATAGGATGTGATTTTTTTTTTATTATATTATGTTAGTCACCATACAGTACATCCCCGGATTCCGATGCAAAGTTCATGCTTCATTAGTTGTGTATAACACCCAGTGCACCATGCAATACGTGCCCTCCTTACTACCCATCACCAGTCTATCCCATTCCCCCACCCCCCTCCCTTCTGAAGTCTTCAGTTTCTCATAGTCCATAGTCTGTCATGTTTCATTCCCCCTTCTGATTACCCCCCCTTTCTTTATCCCTTTCTTCTCCTAATAGGATGTGATTTTAATAGTGAAAGGATAACTGAATATTTTGAGGGCTCCAAAAGGATTTTCAGTTCCTAGCTTCCCATGAAAATAGACAGTTACCTCCTTCCCCTTCTTTTTCCTCCTCCTTCTCTTTTTCTTCTTCTCCTTTTCCTCCTCTATTTCCTCCTCCTCCTCCTTCTTCCTCTTCCTGTCCTCTTCTTTCTCTTCTCCTCCTTCTCTTTATCGATCTTCCTCCTCTTCTTCTTTTTTCAACAAGACATACTTTTATTTTTCAGAAGTGAAAATGACACGTGGCAACTTACCTTTGGAAAGGACATTAAAGAATATCAGGGTAATAAGCTAGCTATCGCATAGTGATAGTAACCTAAGAAAGAGTGTTATCATGCAGCTTTCAAAAAAAATTCTATCAAATAAATCTCAGAATAATATGCTTTTAACTAAAACAGCAAAAAAAAAAAACCCACCACCACCAACAAAAAATTATATAGATCCATTAAATGGTATGTGAAGAAGTAAAATGGAAAACTTGGAAATCCACATACTGAGAGTGCTCTTTTAAAATCAAGGAAGCCCAAATCCTGCATTGAAATAGGAATGGAAATCAATTAGGCTTCTAAAACTCTACAGTGTAAATCTTAAACAAATATAAAGCAGGATATCCAAGGTAAGATCAGTCTGCCCCCAGCCATCCAAGGGAAGGAGCCAGTGCAACTGCTGCTTGATACAAATAGCCATTTGCATTTCAGCAAGACCTGGGCTTAAGAAAACCAACTCCATTTCCAGTAAAATGTGTTTCGTTGCCGCCAAAAGCCTTACAAATTATGTTGGGTGTTGAAAAACAAGGAACATGAGCTGTGTATCTTGTACAGTTAACTGGTTCTTGTGTAGTGTCATTTCTTTTTGAATCTTTACAATTATACTCCCCCACTTTAAGGTTCTCACACTTAAGCATCTCCTTTCCATCGTGATAGTGGTGGCAGCAGCTCCCCACGGTACTGTGGTCACTGATGAACCATACAACACCCAGGAGCTGGGCAGCCATAGCCTCCAGAGCAGATGGCCACCCTTATGGGGACTGGCCCCTTGTTACCTTCTTAAAAATTTGAAGACAAATGGAAGAACAACCTAAGAGATTGTTAGGGTACAGATAACAAGCTCGTTTAAAAAATTAATGAAGTCCAAAATTTACAACATGAGGTTTGTGATTCTTATTGGACAAACTGAAAATATGAATGGCAAAATAGGAAAATGAGACCTACCGCAGAGATAGATGGATAGAGAGAGAACAAGAGAAAGAATAGTTGAACATAGCTGCCACTACACAATAGAAACTGTCTTATCTATTTTATGACATGACACACGTTAATATTATTCGGAGCAATAATATTGTTAATGATAATAAGAGTACAGTCTTCTAATTCATCTAGATCTAAGGGCAAATAGCACAAACTTACTCCTCCATGTTACATATGTAAACAAGCAGTATCATTCTATAATCATGAGGAAATCTGCCACCATCTATATTCTTTAATAATCCAAGAGATATTTAAACAAATATACATTATCACCAGTTTTTAAATTTGAGCCCAGTTGTCTTAAAGGAATCATACTTAGCAAGCTTAATTCTTACTTTTTAAGGTGAAGTGACAGTATTTGGATACATACTTGGAAAAAGAGATATAGCAATACCAAGTATGTTAGCTAAAGCCTGGATAAATTAATAGGTAGGTAGTTATTGCTTTGTATAGTTAAAGAAGAAAGAAAACCAACCATGTTTTTTGAACTTTATTACAAGATACATAATTAATCAAGTACTATTTATTAATGTGCTTCAAGGCATTAAAGGCTTACTCTGGGGAATATGAAAGTATGAGCCATCAAACTTACTTTTAATGATTTTGAATTATGAGTACCATGTCTTATTAATAAACACAGTGAACAAGAAAAAATTAAAGATTGTTTATAAATAAATTACATGATTTGTGACCAGCTGAGATGCAAGCAGTATCTATTACAATCCATTGGGGACTTCATTCCCTTTTCTCCCTAACAATATGGTTCAATTGCCCCCACCCTTCTCTCACTGAAGTTGCCCTTGTCCCCCCTAATTAAAGCTGAATGCTTTCCCCTATCAAAACAAATGTCTCCTGTTTTCTTCACTCCCTGTTAACCAGATCAGTCTAATAACTTGGTAGCATTATAAACCTCAGTATTTATTTTTTATTTATCTCTGTTAAGTAACATATTTTACTTATTGCACTGATCTTATGCTTTTAATAAACTTTATTGAGACATTATTTTCCTAACTGTATAGTTCAGTTGGTCTCCGCAAATGTATGTATTCTGATAATGTCCTTCACAGTCAAAATATAGAATATGTCCATTACTCTGAAGTTTTCTCCTATTCCTTTGAGGTCAATCTCTGCTCCCAGATCCAGCCAACTATTGAATTACTTTCTCTCACTGTAGATATGTTTTTTTGATTTCTAGAATTTTAAATAAATGAAATACAAGAAATATTCTCATTCATTCTTAGTCTCTTTTACTTTTTAATGGTATTGAATGTATAAGTAGTTCATTCTTTTTATTGCTGAATGATATTCCACTATATAGATATTGCAAATTATGTAGTCTTTTAAATTTTAGTGCTTTTTTTTAAGTAGCCTCCATGCCCAACGTGGGGCTCGAACTCAGGGTTGTCCCTGAGATCAAGAGTTACATGCTCTACTGACTGAGCCAGCCAGTTGCCCCTTAAATATTAGTACTTTTATAGTGATATTGCGTCAAGATTTTAATTTACATTTCCCTGGCTAATATGATATTAAAGATTTTTTCATATGATTAGAGAACATTTGAATATCTTCTTTCTTTCTTCCATTTTAAGATTTATTTATTTATTTTAGAGAGAGACAGATAGAGAGAGCAAGAGCACTAGTGGGAAGGGAAGAGGCAGAGGGAGAGAGAATCTCAAACAGACTCCTCTTCCTCCTCCTCCTCCTCCACTGAGTGTGCATGGAGCCCAGGCAAGAGTCAGATGCTTAACTGACTGTACCATCCAGGTGCCCCTCTAATATCGTCTTTCATAAAATATTTTCTAAACCTTTTGTCCTTTTACAAAAAGTGGCTGTTTGCCTTTATTATTGAGGCATAATTATTCTTTATATAATCTATCTAGATGCTTGTCTTCTGGCAGATATAAATCTTGCAACTATTTTCTCCCAGTCTATACCATGCCTTTCATTTTCTCAATTGTGTTCTTTAGAGTCCTGAAGATTTTTTAATTTTGAAGAAGCCCAATCTATAATTTTTATTTACGGTCCTAAGAAATCTTTGCCTACTCTGAGGGCATTAGGATTTTCTTCTTTCAGCTTTTATGTTTATGATCCATGTTGAATCTTTTTTTAATATATTGTGTGAGATAAAAGCATATTTGAAATTTGGGTATGCGCTAGATATTTTATACTAGGAAATTATTGTTAATTTCCTTGGAAAAAATAATAGACTGAGATTATGTAAGAGAATGTTCTGATTTTTATATATGAAAGCTGAATTAGTTTGGGGTAAATATTACTATTTTCTGCAAATTATTCTGCTCACTCAGAAAAAGAAAAACAAAGAGTAAAACCCTGTATGTCTAGCTACCTGGATAGATAAATAAAGCAAATATTATTGAATCTAGGTAGGTACATTTATGTGCACAGTACATGTTCAGATTTTTCTGCTTGAAAATTACCAAAATTAAAAATTAAAGAAATAAAAATAATGTTGCAAAAGATTATATTCTGCCTTACTAGGATACACAAAATAGTATATTTCATGTAGGCTTAAGGATAATAATATTTAATATTAATATTAATAATTCTTTCAAATCTCAAGAATTGGAGGAGCAGTGTGGGCAAGCAATTTAAATAATTTAAGTAATTCTATTAGTAAACATATCTGAAGTCCAAGGTTCAGAGGTTTCTGTTCAGGAAACTCACCTTTGAAGAAGTAGCATTGAATTTCTGTGACCCTCAGATAAGATGTGAATATATTATCTAAAGTCTGCTACTGAATCAAGGTACTTTTCTAGCTTGGGTTTATTAGGACTATTACAATAAATAACTTCTTTTTTTATATTATGTATCACACATATATAGTATTTCATTTGCCATTATTTCCTATTTTTACTGACTCTATGGTACATTTGACCACCAAGCTTTGCTTCCCCAAAACTGTAGCTATGGACTTTCTTTTACACATTGGGAAAGAAATGTCTGTTAGTTTGCTGCATACACTATAAAGTGCGAATGGTTTATATAGCTTTACTTATTGCTCATATCCTTGAGCACAGATCTTTCTGGGATGCCTGCTAAGATCCCTGTAAAAATTTCACATCGTTTATTAATTTTTGATGCGTTCTGTAAGTCTTGCAATTTTGTATTTCTGGGAGATTGGATAATTTCAGAAACTTGCCCTGCTTTTTGTAAATGAATGAGCAGAGTTGTAATTATTATGACCCTTTATCCTTAGAAGAAAAAAATTCTCTGTGTGATATAAATAGAAAAACGTCATGTGTGTCTGTGGTGTGTGTTCAATTCCTTTTAGAAATTGGAAATAATTTTTTAAAATGCTTTCTCTCTCTGTCATTTAACTTAGAAAAAAAAGTTGAAGTTCTTTTAGCACTGCTATTGATGTTTGTTTGATGAAATAGGAAGTCCTATACTTTTAAAAATAAACTAGGCATTACTTATCCAGATTAAAGCAAACGAAGAAACATACACTTTGATATAATGTTACCACTTCAAAAATATAACCTAAGTTTTAAAAAGTGATTAAATTCTTTGTGAAACATGTAATAATTGCAGTATGGCAGACACTTGGGAAATATAGTAAAATTTCAACAATAGAAGATTATTACAAAAGACTGTTTGTAGCCATTAAATTTTAATATTTTTTGCAACTAGCACGAGGTTTTCAGAACTATTTTATAGACCTATGAAGGTAATGTTTAATATAAAAATAGGGCGAAAAAATTTATATTCAGTATGATTCCATCTTTTCCTCATACACATGAGCACAGAAATATCTGGAACTATTAAATAACCATTTTCTTGTAATAGAAGGGTTATGAATAGTATAAGTTTTCCACTTTATTTTTCTATAATTTTAAGCTATTTCAAAGATTTTGTAATGAGAAAATATACTTTTCACATATCTTTTTAGCAGGATTCATATAGACTTACTGTCCACAGGTCCAACTAACCAGCTGCCTATTTTTGTAAATAAAGTTTTATTGGAACACAGCCACACTTATTTATGTTAAAAATTGTCTATAACGTCTTTCATACTACAAGGGCAGAGTTGAATAATTGCAACATCAAGAACTTATGGCCAGCCGGCACAGCCCAAAGTAAATACAAAATAATTATTTGTGTACCTTTACAGAAAAAGCTTTTAGTTTCATTAAGTTCATTAAGTTTCAAGTCAATCAAGATTTCTCAAAGTTTTACACACCACAAAGTGGGTATAAAAACATTTATTATATAAATGACTTCATTTATCAGACAAATTTATTAAAATTCTATTTACCACTAAAATTATGACTTTAATTACTATTTTAAAGTAGAAATTCACATTACTTGGAATGAAAACATATACAGGGGACTCCTTTAAACAAAATTAAAGCTTCAAATGCAAAAGCAAACTGTTTAAAAGTTTTCATTATCTTCACACTGTATCTCTTTAAAGAGATGACAGAGAGCAGCCATAACAAATATTCTATCTTGAAAATGGCTAATACTTCAATTACGACCACTGTTTAAAGAACAGAGCTCAGCAAATATAAAAATAAACTAAAGATATAAAATATATATAAAATGAAATATTTTTTATTTTATAAAAAATAAAATAAATATAAAATAAAGAATATAATAAAAAATTAAATAAAAGACAAATAAAAATAAAATATAGAACATAAAAAGTATAATAAAGAACAAAATAAAAATAAAATAAAGGACATAGCAGGGCAGAGAACTTAGTGGCCTCTCTTTCCTTTTTACTATTATTCTGTCTCACTTTGAGTTCTGAGGTAATAGGAGAGATAGTAACTTCTCAACTATGTAAACCACAGGGTTCTTTGTGATTCATCATTTAGTTGTGCTCTTAAAAATTAAGGGGATGAAATCAATATATGTGCCAAAGTGCAAAGGCCTAAAATCAGAGTTCTCAATTGAAAGTTCAGGATTCAATAAATGCTTCAGGAATTCCTTTCAATAGAGTGTTGCCTAGACATTACTATTGATTTTCTAAGAGCGCTTTAGGAATCCTGATGGTTTGGAATATAATTCTCCAATTTTCCTAAATTCATGCTAGATTTCTTTTCCTCTTCTTCCCACTATAATTCTAGTTTATTAACTTCCTATTTTATTCCTTCTCCCTCCTTAAGGAGGACTCAGCCCTCTTTGACAGAATGAAGGATCTGAAAGAACACTCTAATCAACAGGCTGCATGCTTGCTGCAGTCCCCAGATAATTCACACAGGTTACCAGGAGAGTAATTTCTGTTTTCTCAGGTCAGGTTTCTTTTCTTGTAACAGTGTTGACAGGCAAAACGGAGCCACAAGAATACATAAAACAACTTGGCTAATTTTGAAGTGACCATGTTCAAATAAGTGAAAGAAATAATACATTTGTATTGCACCCAAGAAGTTCTCATCATGTTCAGAGGCTCAGTGTGATTTATTTTGCTAACTACTGGGTCTATGCATTGTAATCCCATCCTTGGTCCACCTCACAAATCCCCCTCAAATTCCTGTCCAGATCTTCAATCAGAGTGGAGCTAGCTAGATCACAAGATGATGAGCTGCTAATTACTCTTTTCTAAATGGACCTATTATTTATCTCATTATAATATCATTACTATGTGAAAGTGGCCCTATTATCTGAACATCCAGTGCTTATGCAGTTTGATTTTTGTCTAGAACATTTTTTAACTTAGTTGGGCTCCTACTGTGACCTTAGTCCATCTCATGGTTATGACCAGAAACACACAAATGTAATGTGTTTCTTATAATCTTGATTTGGAAAGTCAACCATGTAAATTTTTCATCTTTATCTTACTGATCATGTCAACTTAGCATAAAACTGAAAACATTTCCAGACACTCATGTAACATGATTTACCGAGTTTAGAAGGCTTTTTATAGATATAAAATTGTAATGTATATAACTATATATGTACTTTAGGGGAGAAAAATTAATTTTTCCTCTGCCCTTCTGAGTTCTTGGCTGAGACCTCTCATGTAATGAAAGACAGATTAACAAAAGAAAAACAAACTGAAGTTTATTAACATGTATACTTCATGTATACATAGGAGATACCCAGGAAAGATAAGTAACCCAAAGAGGTGGCTTTAGAATTCAGGGTTAAATACCATCTTAACAGGGGAAGGGGAGGGGGAAATGTAGGCCTCTCAGGGGAGATTAAGTGGTTTTTAGGAAAGATGAGTGGGTTCTTGGAAGAATAGATGGGAGGGGCACCTGGGCGGCTCAGTGGGCTGAGCATCCAACTCTTGCTTTTGGCTCAGGTCACCATCTCAGGGTTGTGAGATCGGGGCCTGGTGTTGGGCTCCACGCTGGGTGTGGAGCCTGCTTGGGATTCTCTCTCTCCCCCTCTCCCTCTGCTCCTCCCCTTTCTGAGAAAGAAAGAAAGAAAGAAAGAAAGAAAGAAAGAAAGAAAGAAAGAAAGAAAGAAAGAAAGAGACAGGCAGGGAGGGAGAGAGAGAAAGAAAAGAAAAGTAGAGAAAAAAGAAAAGAAAGAGGGAAAGAAGGAAGTTGGGAGGTCTGGTGGTCTGTGACACTGTCTGGTGTCTGGTTGTGATGTCTTCTTCAGGGGTCCTCTCTGGTGATGAAAATCAGTCCTCAGTCCTCCCTGGTGATAAAACTTCCAGGGAGGGGATCTATGACAATTAAGTTCGTTTTGAAGGATCTGTCTGTAGATGGGTGAGGAAGTTCAGAGAGAGTGTTTGCTGTTTCTCAAGTGCCTATAGCTCAAAATGATCAATATGACAAACAGGCATATTTTGGAGTGGTATATTCTGTTGTCCTTCAGCATATATATACATTTAACAACATCATATTAGTATTTCATTTTGAATCATTAAGTTCTCTCATTCATATTTATCAGTTCCTATCAAACCAACTTAGATAAAATTAAATGTACTTTTGTCTTTTGTGATAACTTTTTTGCTGTATTTAGTCCATGATCATCTTCCTTCTCCATATTTCTGTATCAAACTCTAGAAGTACCTTCTTCCTGCCCTCAGATTGCCCATTAAGATGTACTATAATATTTTCTTTTCTTTGCAGCAGGACTTCCTAATCTGAATCAACATTTGTTCTTTCTCCCTCATCACAATATGTGTGTGCAGTATTGTATGCTGCATAACTTGGTTCACTCTTTTCTATTATAATTATTATTACAATTATTATCATAATCAATTAAGGCTAAGGTGTATTTTGGAAATATAATTAAATGCAAAATTTCCTGTCAAACCAGAAAATCTCTTCACAACTGTGTAAGAGAAAGAAAACAGTTATATTATTGAATGAAAATTAAACCAGAATGTGATGCATATAAGATAGCTCATCCTTTTATTATAGCTAAGTAGATAACACCCCATGGCATACGTGTTCTTAAGATAAACAATGACTAATCTGCAAGTAAGAAAGAGGACTAGACAACATTTATCCTGCAGAGTTCATCCTAAATGCATGTAGCATTTGGGGTGACCATCTGTGCTAGTTAATTGGCTTTATCCAAAGGAAAAATAAACTTCTCAGGTCTTCATGACGGGGGAGTAGTTTTGGAGCAAGGCACTGCAGGAGCTAAGTGCCTATAACTGGGAGAAAGGAGCATCATCTTTCTTGATTACATTTCAGAGAGATAGTTACCAGGTCCTTGAGAAAGAGGCTTATTTAGCTTTTAAAAGATTCATATACATTTTAAGGAGACAGAAAAAGAATTACAATTGTAATTCTAAACCTAAAGCAAATGCTCTTAGGAAAAGGGGGTACAGGGGGTTTCTGTCCTTATTTTCAACAAGGAGAGGTTTTTGGGTTGTTGTTGTTTTTAATTTGTGTTTACCTATAAAAGTGATAATGGCTAATAATAAATATATAAACTAATCCCTTTAGAATGTCTAGTTTCCGATTTGGGACAAGTGTAGATAGATACTTTTAAAATAAAGAACTGATACTGAATGTTAAAAATTGAAATTGTGATCTTTCAACTACATGGTAGCCTGGAAATGAGTCTAAGCAAGATTTCTACTCCTAACTAGAAATGTTAAATAAAATTCAACAAATTTACTTTTCAAACACACCTACATTAAACAAAATAGTACTTTTGCATGTGTCCACACACACATCCTTAAATGATGGTAGAAATGCATTGAGAATTTAAATTCAAAGTAATTAGATTAAATTCTGATGTTATGGTAGCCCAGGGGGCTTTATATGAAATTTGGAGTTTTTGAAATACACCAAAAGAAAGATGTATATGGCCTTAGGGACATACCAGGCAATAATCTAGAACTGAGACCCCAGCATGAAGTCCATATGCTGAAAATAATCCCCCAAAACACACACACATGCACATACACACACACACTCCATGAGTAGGCCATAGGGAAATTTGGCACAAGTGCCCCCAAAATATTCTACTATGAGGGAAAAAGTGTATTTGTATTAAAGAACCAATTATATAAATATAAATTAAAAATATTTTATTTAATTTCCGTAAAAAGATATAAATATGTAAATTAGGTTAAGGGATGTAGAAAATATTGTGAGGTTGCTCAACATATAACTAATAGTTTAATTTAGTAACCATTAAGTAAAGAGAGAGCTTCAGGAAAAAACTCAAGAGGAGACAGTTTTCTTTGATGAATACAGGAACAATGTTAAAATAAATTGTGCCCTTCTCTTGAACAGTAACAACAAAACTCTCATGGAGGTGGCAGAAAGCATTTAATGTTCAGGGTTCTGTAGTGTAAAACATACAGAAAGTTTTAAGATACAAAGTATAGCTCAATGCTGGGTAAAGAGTTTCAGGAAGAATTTTCTTTCCTATAGTGAGTGTGTGCTATCTAACTTCTTCCACAAAGAACATATTCTAGAGAACATCATTTCCCACTCGATTTTATTAAAATAGAAGAAAGGGCAAACAGGGAATTGAATGCATGCACTTCAGAAAAGACACACAAAGAAGAACAAATTTTAACTTTATAGAGCAATTCTCATCTGTGGCATAATGTTTATTCAGTCATTTCCATTTTTACCACCTGCAAGACTGAGGTCACTTTATTTTAAAAGATTAGGAAATAAAGGATAATACAATATCAGGAGACCAAGTATATCTATTGAAACCAGAAAGGGAAGCACAGAGAAGTGTAAAAAGGAACCTTTAAAAGTCATTTTCTTTCTATGCCTTTTTTTTTCCCCTAATGGGATTCATCCTTTTCAAGGATACTTTGTTTTGGCCTACATATCTGAATGGTATATAAAGTACTCCTAAATTCTAGGAACTGCCACAATTGCTGACTTGGTTTTCTAATTTTTCTGCTGTTCTGGAGTTATCCTAATGCTCTAGACCAACTGTTTTTCTTGCCTATGTAATAGTGCTATAGTCTGTAATGGGTCTAGACCAACTTAAGTGACTGTAAGGACAAGGAAAAGATTCCTTCTGACTATGAGGAATAGTCATAGAGGATGAGAAGTCCAGGATTTTGCAGTCTGTGATGAATAAAAAGGTCAGGAGGATTAGAATGTTATTTTGTTTCACTCTAAATGTGAAATGAAGAAAACCCATTTTCATGGGTATATACTCTTGTGCTGTCCAGCCCTGGAGTCTTAACTTGCACAAAGAGAATCACTTTGAATATTCAGCAGACCCATCCCCATTTCACCCACCTTTCAGCAAAACCCATATAGACCACATACCCATCAGAAGACACAAAGGAGAACATTACAGACATGCACTTAGTTCTCTTTGGTCTAAAGGGGCATCTGTGAGGATGTTTGAGAACAAGTACAATAGACATATAGGATTCCTAGGGGTAGATGGGGTAGATTCTGCAATTTTATGTCACTCTGCCTTGTTTGTTCTTTTTATTCCCCTCCGCTTGTCTGTGAAAATAGTAGTTGCTGTAAAATAAATGTTAGAAAATAAAAGTTTCTGAAACTATGCAATGAACTAGAAAGTAAGATTCTGTAAAGGAAAGTATAGTGGCTTTCAAGTTGGCCAGATTTGAATCTCAGACTTTTCCAGGTAATGACTGTGTGACTTTGGCAAGTTAACTTCTCTGAACACTAACTTTATCACTATATATGTCATGTAGCACAGTGATTGACACAGTCTTTCAAGAAATTGTCACTATATAAATACACTGCATTTAGCTTTGTCATCATTCTATCATTTGTTTTACCATGTGATAACAAGATGGGATATTCAGTTTACTTTAATGGTTTTGAAAGAATTTCAAACTAACACTAAACTAGAAATTGACATCTATTTTAATAACAATCCACTTTCTATTCTGTATGAGATACTCTAGTGCACTATCTCATGTCAACCTAACCTCATCTTTAATTACAGCTGTAGCGGCAGAGGACAACTCTCTCTGGGCCTTGACTAACAGTAACTACAGCACTTGATACATGGTTTCCAATCAGTAGAATGTTTTCTCTTCAGTCCCACTTATGAAGGAAAATTAGTCCAATTCCCTTTTACATGAGAAGGAAAACAGTACATGTTTACTGTCTTCTACCAGGATGTACTAACTGTCATGATTTCAGTCACAATGTGGTCTAGAAGATCTTTATTTTCTTAATTTCTGAAGAATCTCATGCTAGTTCACTATATAATAACATGAAGTTAATTGGTTCTAGTGATCAAGCAATCCCATGTAGGATAGATAAACGGCAGAATGTGGAAGAAAATTACTACAGAGATTAAAGTCCTGCCTCATCAAAAAAGTGTTTAGGGGTTCTGTGGTTTGAAAGGTTATCAGGGCATCATTCCCTTAAAGGTAAAGAGCAAGTTGTAGCCCCCTGTGCCTTTGCGGAAGAAGTGTAACACTTAGTGGGTTTCTTTGGGTTTGGGAGATTGTATGTACTGTATTTGGATATACTGCTGAAAACTATTAGAGGGTGGAGGAAGATATTAGTTTTGAGTGGTACCTCAAGACAGTGAGCCCTGCATTAGGTCCAGAATACAATATAAGTGTTCTGGACTTAAAACTTTTTTTTT
>NC_048223.1:45521439-45535152 GCF_002007445.2 Ailuropoda melanoleuca
GCTTCGTACCTCGATACTCAGCGCTGGAGATGTTCATTTGTAGAGATCCAGATGTGTCTTCCTGCGTCTCAGGCTGATTCCGTGGATATTCCTGCTGGTCTGGTACCTATCCAGCTCAACTCAGGGGACCGGCTGAAAAAGGTGTCCCCTACTCCTCCGCCATCTTAACCTCTCCCCCTGGACTTAAAACTTTTCTAAATGAGCTCAGTATCTTCCTCCAGGTATCCATGGTGGGTACAAGAGATTTGTGGAGTCTTCATCATGTCATTTGCAGCAGAAAATCACTTACTTTGTAGTAATTACTTACAAGATAGTTCTCTTGGTGAGCTATTGGTCCCTAATGGCATTCTGAAGTTATGATCATGTGACATTCCACTGTCGCTGCCTTTTAAAATGTTAGGAAACATCAGATATGCTAAGACTTAAGGGCACCAGATAGTTACAATAACAGTCTTTTGTATGGCAGAAATTGTCTGTTTTTTATTAATCTGAACAGGTAATATGTTTACAAAGACATTCCATGAATAGGTAGTCCAGACTCTCATACCACCTGTCTCTTTTGCACTGATTGTTCACCCTTACCCACATCTGGGTCCTCAGAGGGAATCGTCTATGACCACGTAACAGGAGTGGAAAATATCTTGGATCATGGATTTGCTGGTATCCTCTCAGAAGACACCCTAGAGGATAGAATGAATCTTTCCAATGAGCATTTCTGTGAGCAGTTTACTTGGTCTTTTCCATTGTCTAAGGTAAAGATACACATGGAATCAAGCAGAATCAAGCAGTGGTAAATGAATGTCAATCACGAGTGGCAGTGGGCAAGATAGAAAAATCAATAACAGGGGCACCTGGGTGGCACAGCGGTTAAGCGTCTGCCTTCGGCTCAGGGCGTGATCCCGGCGTTGTGGGACCGAGCCCCAATCAGGCTCTTCTGCAATGAGCCTGCTTCTTCCTCTCCCACTCCCCCTGCTTGTGTTCCCTCTCTCGCTGGCTGTCTCTATCTCTGTCGAATAAATAAATAAAATCTTTAAAAAAAATCAATAACAAGGATGCCAAGAAGTGGAATACACATTGACCTATGAGAGGGGGCTCAGAGCATGTAGATCTTGTGTTTCCTGCGCATGCACACCACAGAGCATCTGCTGTCTAGCATTCCCTTTACAAATAGGTGGGCATAATGACAGCCAGCCTGCCTGTCCTCTTGATTACTCCTGGTGCAAAAATCCTGTGAATGCTGGGGTGGGGAGGGAGGGCATGGTGGCAGGCAGGGTTATGTAATCCCTGCCCGAACAGCATAAGCACCTTCTCATTAAGAATGATGTAGGTAATGCCGTGACTGATTGTCTGCCAAGAGCAACTACCATTGATGAGCCTTCAATATGGTACCATAACTCGAGAAGACCATCCAGCCATATATTGAGAAGTTAGTTACATCAGACCCATTTTATCCTGGAGGCAACAGGCATTCATTATTTTGGGATTTCCTTAATTTCTGTACCTCAGCTTGTACTACTTTCTAAGGGCTTACATATCTTCTTATGTATGTATCACATAACATCCTGCAGATCAAGGGACTCATTTTATGATAAGGTATGACAGTGGGTGAGTTCATAGACTACCTATTATTCCATGTACTGTTTCATCGGAGAAAACAAACAAAAACAGAAACGGGCCTAACAGAACAACGTAATAGGTCATTACGTCCATCTTGGAAACCACACCCAACTATATGCACTTTACATATACCAAGCCAATAGCCAACATATGGGTCTGTTTCCTCAATATCTAGAAGAAGAGATAAAAAGTTTGGTCCTTCCTAGCATTACTTCCAGAAACCTACTTGAAAATGTGTGCTTTCTACCTTGCAAACTTATGTTGTGCTGCATTTGAGGCTCTGTTTCTTAGCAAATGAGATATTCTTCCAACAGAAGATATAGTGAGATGTTTACTAAACCTGGAGTTATGACGACTACCTCATTATTATGGACTCCCCATGCCAATGGGCCTCTGCCTTGGTGGGATAATCCAAGCTAAGGAATACTTTGTACTTAGTACAATGCAAAATATATCCTCCTCTTACAAATATTCATGGTTCAAGAACGCTTACAGATGCCAAATCTCATTAGAATCTGATGCAATTTCTACAGACTTTAATAGCCATGTAATAAATAATTCTTTTGAAGTTAAAATACACTAATAAAACAGTAACAAAGTCTAACTGACCAGATTACACTACAGATCTTACATGATTTTATCACTTATAAAGATAATACTAGATATAAGTGGAAAATTTAGTTAGCCTAATACTAGTCAAGACAATTTTTTATTTTATCAAGTTGGTATTAAGCTATTGTCATTCACAATTCTTATGGTAACACATTTTGCCAGTAAAACCTGTTGCTGTCCTAACAATCCAAATCTAAATTAGTGACTTTCTGACATTTTGACTATAATCCACGACAGAAAATACACTTTACATCTTCAAAACACACACACGATAAATTTCCTCAAAATGCTTTATCTTTTCTGCTTTGCAATTAGCAGCAGAAGTCAGCAATTGATCGCTGTCCTGTCATGGACATCTGTTGTGATACCAAATCTGAAACTGTTGAGCAGAATGCTTCCCCCTGTAAGGAGAATTCTGTATTGATCAGAAGATCAAGGAGAGCCATTCTGGTGACATGCTTCACTTACATGCTTCATTTCTGAAGACATGTGAAGCTTGTTAATGGAAAACTTGTGTAACTTCCCCCAGAACATATTTAATGATAACAAACTTTCGAAGCCAATGCCCCCTGTATAAGTCAGGATTCTCCAGAATGAGAAGCTTTGTGGGATTTATAATCTAAAAGTATAGGAATTGGCTCATGTGATTATGGAGGCTGAGAAACTCCACAGTTCTTCTGCAAGCTGGAGCACAAGAAACGCTAGTGGTATAATTCAGCCTGAGTCTGGAGGCCTAAGACTCAGGTGAGCAGATGTTTGAGGACAGGAAAAGGTGGATGCCCCAGCTCAAGCATAAAGAAGAGATTTGCCCTTGCCTCTGCCTTTTGTTCTATTCAGGCCCTCAGGATTGGATGACGCCCACCTCCACTGGTGAGAGCAATCTTCTTTACTCAGTGTACCCATTCAAAAATAGTCTTTTCCAGGTACGCCATTACAGAAACAGCAGAAATAACATTTACCAGCTATTTGGACATCACTTAGCTTAGTCAAATTGACACAGAAAATGAACCATCACACCCTCAAACTTTGAATATAGAAGGGAATGCCCTATGTCATAGTACTTAAGTCTTCTAATGGAAAAAAAAATAACAGATAAGCAATTTGGAGTACTTCCTTTTTGTTTCTTCAAAACTGTGATACCTTTATCTAGATATCCATACTTAAATTCCTTTTGAAGTGATAGGACACAGTGTGGCATCTGTGGCAAATCATACAAATAAATCTTTCTCTCTACCTTCTGTCCTGCTTTGTATGTAATACTCCTTGTGTAGAATAAATCTGTGATAGCCATGCAAAGCAGATTTTCTACACCTACTTTTCTGACAATTCATTTACAAGTCAACAATAAACAAAACATAAAAAAGGTACGCTTTCCTTCTCGATTGCTTTCCTCCTAAGCTTTAATATTTAATCATAGATTTATTGAATATATTCTTTCATTTGAAAGGCACTGGATAGATGCCATAAATTCTAATCAAATTAAAATTATGCTACAATGTAATTAAGAAAACTTGAAAATGGTTGCCTCTAGACAGCATTTTTGTGTAATGGGAGCAGTAATAAGTAGTCTGTTTTAAATATGAACACCCCAAAAGAGATGAATTACTTGTATTTTGACAAAGTATTTTTAGAGGGTCCTCATTACTAACCTAGCAAACAATATCATTGACAATTTAATAAAAATGCTTTAGCAGATACTTAGGTAGAAATTATTAAGTCATTTATATGCATTTGTGTGTGTGTACTATGCTAATTTCACAAGAGACCTGAATGTCTATGAAAAGAATGTCTTTATAATGTGAAACTTTGTCAGCTACATGTATTATGAGCCTTTCAGCAGTGATCTGTTTGTAGTGTACATAGATCAGGCTAGTATGCTAATGTCTTTTCAAGGCGAATGAGTGGTCAAATTCCCCGTTTGGCCACATCTTCCTCAAAGAAGGTGCATGTACATTTTGGTTTATTTCCTGAAAAATCCCTCTCACTCACCACTCACAAGTACAAACAAGTATGTAAACTTCTCCCATAGTTTTTTTACATTTAATTTTCTACCCAGAGATTATTTTTGCTTTTTATCTTCCCAAATAAAATTTGGTACATCGAATGTTTCACCATTCCTTAATTTTTGTGCAGTTATCTGTATATGAACTGGTAGCTATTATCTATTAGGTACTCAATAAGTATATTTTGAATAAATTGTTCAGGGAGTAAATGTGACAGAACTGGGTTATCTTATTTGCTCAACCCTAAATTCACAAAAAGTAACTCAACTGCCAAAAAACAAAGAATAAAAAGCAAATTTACCAACTTTGAATAGCACTCTAAAAATAATTCACTTGATTGTACCATGACATGTACTCTGAGAAGTGTCACATCCTTCCTCCTACCCTCTCTTTGTTGCCCCTGCTCTCCATTCTTCTCCCCACTCGCTCCTGCAGGTAACTGATCTCATTAATTTCTGATTTACTTTTCCGTGTGTGTATGCATGGATGTACATACTTTCTCTTTGTTTACACAAAAAGAGCATCATACAGATATCCCTTTGCATTTTGCTCATTTCACTTAACAACTTAGCTTGGAAATCATTCCGTGTTAGCTCATAAAAATCTTCCTTTATTTTATAGCAGGACACTACTCCATTATGTGGATACACCAAATCTTTTTCAACTATTATACATTTGAACATTTAAGTTGTTTACAACATGTTGAAATTATAAGGTTTACTGCTGTGAATAACTTTGTGCAGATGTGTTTTTATGTTATTGGAGTTGCAACCTCATGGTAAATTTCTGGGTGTGGGTCAGAAGCTAAGCCCATATGTATATTTATTATATAATGCAAGATGTCCCTTCTTAAGGGTTTTCTAATTTATATTACCATCAGAAATGTGTGAGAGTTCTTTTTCCCAATCTCACCCACAGTTTTAATCATTTTTATTTTTTTACCAATTTTAGAGATAAGAAATGACGTCTCTATGTAATTGAAATTTGCATTTTTCTATTCATGCGATTGAAAATCTTTTCATAGGTTTGAGGGTCATATATGTATTTTTGTGAAATGTGTGGTTACCTTTCTAACATGTTTTTCTATCATGAACCCATCAAGTTTTTTTAAAATGTTAACTTTATTGAGATATAAATTGTATACCACAAATCAGCCATTTAAAGTGTACAATAGGAAAAAAGTAAATAAAGTGTACAATAAAGTGGGTTTTAGTATATTCATGAGCCTGTGTAACCATTTGCACAGTCAATTTTAGAATTTTCTTATAACTTCAGAAAGAAACCCTAAACCCATTAGTGTCATTCTCCATTTACCCTCGGTCTCCCATCCCCTACCAGCCCTACCTGACCACTAATATACTTTCTGTCTCTACAGATTTGCCTTTTCTAGATATTTCATATAATTTGAATCATAGAATATGTATATTTTGTGACCTATTTCTTCTACTTGACATATGTTTTCAAGGCTCATCTATGCTGGAGCATGTACCAATACTTCCTTTTTACTGCCAAATAATATTCCAGCGTATGGATAGACCACATTTTATTTATCCATTCATCAGATGAAGGATGCTTGAGCTGTTTCTACTTCTTCACTATTGTGAATAGTGATGCTACAAACATACATTACTATTTTTTGTGGGGATGTATGTTTTGATTTTGTGGGGGTGGGTGGTTAAATACTTAGCAGTAGAATTCCTGGATCATATGAAAATTCTAAGTTTTTGAGGAACTACTTCCTCATAAAAAACTCAGACTGTTTTCCAAAGTGGCAGCCCTGTTTTTTTGTTCCCACCAGCAGTGTCTGAGGGTACCAATTTCTCCACATCCTCACCACCACTTATTCTCTCTCTCTCTTTTTTATTATAGTCATCTCAGTAGGTATGAAATGGTACCTCATTATGGTTCTTATTTGCATTTCTCTTGTAACCAGTGATGTTGAACATCTTTTCATGTTGGCCATTTGCATATCTTCTTTAAAGAAATGTCTTTTCAGATCCTTTGCCCATTAAAATATAAATTAAAAGATTTTGTTATTTTAGAGATGTTTTATGTTCACAGCAAAATTGAGAGAAAGGTAGAAAGATTTCCCCTATATTCCCTGCCCCCACACATGAACAGCTTCACCCATAATCAACATCCCCCATCAGAGTGGGACACTTGTAATCCATGAGGCTACATTGATGCATTGTAATCATCCAAAGTTCGCAGTTTACATTAGGGTTCACTCTTGGTTTTGTACATGCTGTGGGTTTGGACAAATAATATTTACTCACAATTGCAGTATCATGTAGAATTAGTTTCATTGCCCTAAAAATCCTCTGAGCTCTGCCTATTTTTCCCTTCTTTCCTGATAACCCTTGGTATTTGAATTTTACTGTATCCATAGTTTTGCCTTTTCCAGAATGTCCTATAGTGGAATCATACAGTATGTAGCCTTTTTCTATTTGCTTCTTTCACTTAGTAATATGCATTTAAGTTTCCTCCATGTCTTTTAATGGCTTGATAGCACTTCTTTTTAACATTGAAAAATATTCCATAGTCTGAATGTTACAGTTTATCCAGTCAACTGCCTGAGAGCATCTTGGTTGCTTCCAAGTTTTGGCAATAATCAGTAAAGCTGCTCTAAACATCATGTGCAGGTTTTTCATGTGGACATAAATTTTCAACAGTAAAATTGCTGGATCGTATTGTAAAAATCTGTTTAATTTTATAAGAAATTGCCAAATTGTCTTCCAAAGTGGCCACACCATTTTGCATTTCCAGCAGCCATGAAGGAGAGTTCCTGTTGCTCCGTATGCTTGCCTACATACATTAATGTTTAAAGAATAAAATATTTAATTATCCAAGTGGCTTCCTGTGGATATTTATTTTCTAAAACTGAGTGTCATTTATCGTTAATTTGCAAAAGTAATATAGTAATCTGAAAAAGGTTAGGTTTGTAGATTTTTCAGAAGTTATGTGAATTACCAGATGTCATTTGCACTACTGAGTAAAGCCCAAGAACACATTATGAGTCAATCTATATTCAAATTTAGAGCTTTTCCAAATATGAAATATTCATGTGGCAAACAAACATTCTTTGGGGACACTAAGCTATTAATATATTATCTTTTTTAGATGGGCAATGAGACTTCCATGTCCCAGTAACTCTGTATATGAATTAATAGGTATAAATATATTAATGTGAAATTTGAGTAATTGTGTGCATGTTAGAGAATTCTAGCTGCATTATATAAATGAAATTCAGTATGTGATGAGAAGGTCCAATTATTTTTTGAATTATGCCACTTATGCATCATTCACAGCTTAACATTTTTATTAGTATTATAATCTCTGATTAATTTTTATTTTCTCCTTGTCTGTTTGCATACTCATAAAATGATGTGGATTTCTTCACTTAATGTCTTTTCCCATATGATATCCTAAGCTGATTTTCAATTTACTACCTCGAAGAGACAAAACTGAAAATGTGTGGTTTATGTCTGGAGACTTCTGATCCTTTCTGACATTAATAAAGTTATATAGGTACATTTACCCCAAATTGAAGTATTTGAAATACCAGAGCTATTTGCAAAGACAAATGTCAGAGCTTCCTCAAGACTTGAGCAAATAATACTTCCAGAGGATAAACGTACATGTATTTCTCCTATTAGAGAACAATTAGACTTATTCCTTCATCACTGTATAGTGAAGAATGATACTTTTATTTTTGTAAAGGCGGCAGTTTGGTTTTCTGGGCACTGATTCTTATTGATGGTTGAGCTTCAACCAACAATCACTGTATTTAAAGTTATTAAATCTGATAGACTCATAATTCTGCTGATAAGAAACTGTGTTAAATTGTAGCAGTTTGACCAAGTCCTTAACTTTTAGACTGTCTTTCAGTATTTGAATATAGCGATGTGAACATTAACTTTGATTAATTTAACTTCATCATTTAACCACAATTATAGTTCCCAGAGAGTGGGATTTAAAATATAAAATTGTATAGAAAAATCAAGCTTACTTAATCTTTTTTATTTGTTAGGTAAAAATATTATCATAGACTTCCTAGAGTTTTTCAAGTGATTACTGTAGTTAATGTTTTAATGGCACACTGGGAAATAAATGGAAGTGGCTACTATTATTATTCTAATTATCAGAATCTTCATTGTAGTTTGTATGTTTTTAAGTAGTGCTTTATAAAGAATTTGGCCTTTAAGAAAAAGAAAGCAAGGTTTCTAGATCAGTAAATATTTATACTTAGTAATGTATGTGTAATATATATGAATATGTATGTAATATCTGTCTTTGTGTGTGTGTATATATATAAAACCATGCCTGTTTTTACCCTATAGTAAGTAATTCTCGTGGAATCTGGGCTTCTTTGGTGGAATAGAGGAATAGGTATAAAGAATGGCTATAAATAGAAGTATACTATAAATAAATAAATAAATAAATAGTCATTATTCACAGCTCACAGATAGCTTTTGGTTTTCCTCCCAAAAGCCATCAAATTTATTTTCCAAATTTTAATGATCAGACAACTTTAAGTGGAATTTACCTTATGAGGAAGCAGAGCTCTTCCAAATTGTTCCTGAAGTGTGCTTAGGGCAGACAAGTGTGTTTAAACATACTTCTCTTAGGAAGTAAGTCTACAGAAAGTCTGTTGGTTGCCCAGAAGCCTGGGCTCTCACATGTGAGATGGGCAAGTGTTCCTGTGAGGAGTCCTCTGGGGCCACGCCGGTCTGAGGGTCTTTCTGGTCTAAGCAGTCTCTTAATTACCATCTTTCTGGCCCTGCTCAAGCTTTTTAAAGTGTTCACTTTCCTTTGAGCTGAGTGAGGTGGTGTCCTGGGGGATATTCAGAATTGCTTTCATTCCCTGGCTAGTGACTTGCCCTGTCTTTTGTAAGGCTCTCCTATTTTCCTCCCCATCTCCTTCTGACCCCCTTCACTCTCCAGTCCAATTTCACTTGAGAATCTGGACTTGATACATAAATGGGTGACATTTCAGATTCAGATCTTATCTTTCTTCTGTTTTGTGGCTGTTGGTCAGTGTAGCCACAGACAGGAGTGCTAGAGCCCAGGGGTGGGTTTTAGATACCACAAAAGGAGTCGAGGAGATAAGCTCCCTGTTGGACCCATTTGTAATGTGCCATCCACCCAACTATCCCTTTCTCCTCTTCCACCACACGCAAGCAGTGTAAAAAGACTGTAAAAAAAAAAAAAGTAAAACAAATGGATAAAATTCTACATAAAAATATGTTAAAAAGTTAAATCTATATATATATATAAGATATTGTAGTGCACACCTGAAACTAATGTAATATGTCAACTATATCTCCATTTAAGAAATATTCAAAAATAGTTAAATGTAAAAGAAAGCACATGTATTAAGGTCTGTGAAGAAACTGGACATCTATGTTAACAATATTTTTTTGCTCAGATTTAAGGGAAAATTTTTACTATCAATATAGCAGTATGAACAATAATAGAAAAAATGAGATTAAAAAACCACTCTTTCACAGGTATAGCAATCTCACACACTTATATGATTCCGCCAAACTTAAAAATAAAATAGCCAATTACTTAACCAGCAAAAAATGAGTTTATTTGGGAATAGTAGAGGAATTGCCACTTGGGACATGCAAACTACGGCAAAGCGTGGGCAAGTCTGAAGAATGAAGGGAGACAGCTCCTTTATAGAGGAGAGGGGGAGGTTGGGAAAAGTTGGCTGGAGGAGAGCAGGAGTTGGGGCTTCTCACTGGCAGAGCGGTGACACTTGCTCAATTTCTCATTGGCTGAGTCGTTACAATTCAGGAGGGGAAAGTCCTTCTTCTTGCTGGAACAGGTAGAGGAAGCTTTGAGAAGTGGTAAGGGAGAACTTCCCTGAGCCGTTTTGAGTAGGTTTCCTTTTTTCATTTTCACACTGACTCATGTTGTCTTCTGAGATACATCAGTATGTTCTCATTTTAGATTTCCTAAGAGCAAGCCAAGGGCCAGAAAGGTCCTGAAAAGATGTGTCAATGTCAATCAAGATGTGACCAGATTAACATTTGAGTCTAGGTTTTCTAAATTCAGTGGTATGAACTTTAACTCTGCCGAGTCTTCCTCCATGAATGATGTAGAAGGCTAACACCTGGGACTTGATAAAGACTGGTTGAGGGGCGCCTGGGTGGCACAATGGTTAAGCGTCTGCCTTCGGCTCAGGGCGTGATCCTGGCATTGTGGGATCGAGCCCCACATCAGGCTCCTCCGCTATGAGCCTGCTTCTTCCTCTCCCACTACCCCTGCTTGTGTTCCCTTTCTCGCTGGCTGTCTCTATCTCTGTCAAATAAATAAATAAAATCTTAAAAAAAAAAAAAAAAAGACTGGTTGAAAGCTGGACCACATTTATCTAAATGTGATTGAGGTGACCTTAGGCTTTCAATCTTCTCATAAGCATACTACACTCACCGATATGCAACTACACTCCAGAGCATGAAATACATCCTGGCAAGCAGCTGGGCTAGAACATCCAGAATCCCTGAGAACAGAGGCTAGACCTGTTACTGTTGGCTGTGCTTCTAGTTTCAAACTAGTTCAATTCCCAGACACCAGGCTAGTCACACCTGTTGACCTAGAGTGGCACACCCACCTGCCAGATCTGGTCTTTTTGATCATGGTTTCCACCCAGATTTTATGTGAAAATGTCCTATGGCCCTGTTGTTTATGAACACAAACCAGTTTTCTCAGGGGATAACACCATTACCCAGGTTCTTTAGTTCTGATTCTAACTTTGGCCAATTTCCAACTAATACTTTGTCCTAAATCTCTTACAGTCAAGTCCCAATAGCTTATATCAGTATTCATTTTAAATATTTAATTACACGTCACTTCTCTGTATAATGCATTTTAATGAGATGTAGGCATTATTGTATTCCTGAAAAAAAAGTATATAGAATCATATCTTAAATGAATCTGTGAAGGCCATTTGTTAATCTTATGATAATGCTTGTTTGGTTTTGGTAAGTCATCATATCAAAATTATATCCAAAAAGAGTAAATTGGGTTTTCAGGTTAATTTTTAAATTTACATTTCAAAGTATCATGCTCTCCTTGGATACTCTTATGGTCCATGTGTCTGCCAAATGGCTGTGTTTAACTACTAAGGCTTCATGCTATTTTGTTTAAAAGATATTTAGGCTTTCAGATTTTTTAAAGACGGGACTTTATTTAAACCAGGGGTCAGAAAACTATTTCGATAAAGGGCCAGATAGCAAATATTGCAGGCTTTGAAGGTTCTTAGGTCTCTGTTATAACTGGTTTAAGATCTAACTCTACCATTGTTGCTGGAAGTAGCCAGCAAGTTGGTTGTGTGCCAATAAAATTTACTTACAAAAACAGCGGTGGGCCAGATTTGCTGATCCCTGATTTAAAAAGTTCTGCACTTTGTGGAAAACTGACTTCACTAAGCATTAAGCATAAGATGATATACCTAAGAAACTACATTTAAAAAATATCTTAGGAATAAATCAACCAATTCCTGTTTGAAATAATTATTTTCATCCTTCTTACTTAAAATTATTTAAAAATCATATAATTTGTTTAGAAATTTAGCAATCACCATGAAATAATATAGATTCTTCATACATGATGCTTTGAGGATTTGAGTCAGTTAGAGGATTTGTTCCCACACCTTCTGCCCAAAGGTGAAGGTACAGAATAGCACTCATTCCTCTCACATGCTCCAAGGCATAGCACAGTATCAACTCTGCCTCTCAGGATGATTTAGGGACAGGGAGACCCTGAGAAAAATGGTGAAGTAACTGAATTTTCGGTTTGATTCTGTCCACTTTTCCTTTCTCTCTTATGTCCCCATTTTTGGCACATGATTTTTCCTCCCAGGTACATATTCCAATGTGACAAACAAGCCCCTGCCATCCTGAGGCGTTCCTCCAGTGTCCAGGAAGCATCTCTTTCTATATTCCCTTTCTATGTTTTAAAACTTTAATTTGCAACATCAATTTGTTGAAGAGAGCTTTCCAGCAGGGCTGTTAGTTATGGGCTAATTATGTAACTTATTTGCATTTTAATAAGGGATTACTTAAGTTTGAATGCTTGATTGAATAAATCAGTCTCTGTTCATTGGCTTTTACAGTACTACGAAAAGAAGGATCTGCAGGTGATTGCTCACAAACCATATACTTTTGCTAGTATCCTATTTTATTTACACTTTATGACAGTCCTATTAAAGTGTTTGTTTGAAATCAAAACATTTCCCAGGATTCCCCTTAAATTCCAGTTCACAGGTAGAGGAGGATGTAAGATATTCATCAGTCTAAAAGCAATTTGTTTGTTTGTTTAATATTGTATTTTCTGGTCACTTTATAAATGTGTAAACTATGGGTCATTTGCTTGGACTCCGTCAGAGTTCCACATTGATCTACTTTAATTCCCAGAAAGAACTCTTTTTTCATCAGAATGTTGTCTAAAGAATATTTGAGACAGGAACAAGAAAAGAGGCAAAGGATAGACGCCATTATTGGGCCTTAAAGGGAAACCCAAAGGGAGACGCCAGGAGAGGGTGCTGATATCAGTTCCTATGCCCCTTAGACTTGGGCAGAACACTGAGGGAGATAAATACCAGAGCAGTACACAGACGTTTGAGCGGCTGTGATGGAGAAAACAAGATTTCTGTATCTTCATTTACATCTGAAAGACTGATGCAGTCTAAGACTCAGAATCTGATAATATGGTCAGACTCAGCACAATGGCAGCATGAAGTGGATATGGACTGTTCCTAAGCAGGGGTCACTAGGCTAGCTTCTTCCAGCTAAGGGCTGAACAGCACCCTAGAGAAGGAGGATTTGTAGGTAACACCAGTATGTCACTATAGTTCTAAATCCACATTATCAACGTCTAGAACGAGCAAAATTCTGAATCTGTGACATTGTACTACTTGGTTCACATATATGGATGATTCTTAAGCATCCACTGACCTCTCAGATCAAAATTGTTGTGGTTCATGCTTAAAATGCATATTCTTGCACACTAGCAAGACATTCTGAATTAGAATCTATGTAGTTGTAGCTCATACAGCCTGTATTTAAACATGCATGCCAAGTGATTCTTATGCATAATGAAGCTGGAAAATCATAGGGGAGATAATATAGTTACCCTACTACCATTCTATTAGCAAGAACTGGTGCCAGTATTTGAACACAGTGGTGCCTATAGAAACGATCAAAAACTCTGTGACATATGGATGTTATTTGAATTGTATGTTGCTTAGATGGTGGATTACAAAACACATATTTGAATGTAAAAACAAAGATCTTGAATTTTAAAGGCTAATTTTAACTGAATTGTATATTTTCTGTTTATGCTTCATGTCAGTGTGTTTTTTTTATAACTAATTTTTGTATAATAATGTGTATTTTTTATAACTCATCCTTTTGCTGACCTAATGAGTTTCAAGTTGAATCTGTCCAATCAGGTATATTTAAATAGATATTCT